>NC_054553.1:18867000-19167000 GCF_017654505.1 Polyodon spathula
ATGGAAAGTATATGAAGCTGTTTGTCTTTGTAATGCCACTGCATCTGTTGAAAAAACTGGGGGAGATGGGGGTGGGATCCATTGTGAGCAGCTCCACTGTAAATAATCAGTCTGTGGATCTAGCATTAGTATATCAGGTCAAAATGATTGGCTTGGCACAAGGATATCCTGTTATAAATATGTATTAATGAATATTTTGTAAATATGTTGTACATTTTTAAATCTAATAAATATCTCTAAACATGTGTTTTGATGACTGAACCTTTCTACAGTGTCATGTTGTGCCATTGAGATATGTTAGCTTGGATATAAGCAGGTTTGTAACACATACAGAACACATAACTTCAAGGAATAGTGTGCAGAATGAACATGGTACAATTGTCCTCAACATACATGCATACAGTGCCTAGAAAGTCTCCACCTCCTTGAACTTTTTTCACATTTTGTTTTGTCAGTGCCTCAGAGTTTCATGCATTTAAATGATGATTTTTTTCTCCACTTATCTACACACAATATGCCGTACTGTTAAGGGAAAAAAAACTTTATTGAGAAAAAAATTATATATTAAAAATACAAAACTAAAAGATCATAATTTGATAAGTCTCCACCTCCTTGAGTTAATACTTGGTGGAAGAACCTTTAGCAGCAATTACAGCTGTGAGTCTGTTGGGATAGGTCTCTACCAACTTTGCACACCTAGATTTGGCAATATTTGACCTTCTTTACAAAACTGTTCAAGCTCCTTGGGGAGCGTTGATGGACAGCAATCTTCAAGTTGTACCACACATGTTCAATTGGATTTAGGTTAGGGCTCTGACTGGGCCACTCAAGGACATTTACCTTTTTGCTCCTTAGCCATTCCAGTGTAGGTTTGGTTATGTGCTTTGGGTCGTTTCAGCTTTCTTGCAGAGGGCAACAGGTTTTCAAGGACTTCTCTGAACTTTGCTCCATTCATTTTCCCTTCTATCCTGACAAGTGCCCCAGTCCCTGCCGATGAGAAACATCCCCATAACATGATGCGGCCATCACCATGCTTCACATTAGGGATGGTATTCTTTGGGTGATGCGCTGTATTGGGTTTGCGCTAAACATAATGTTTTGCATTTATGCAAAAAAGGTCCATTTTAGTTTTGTCAGACCACAAAATTTTTTTGCCACATGGCTACAGTGTTTTTTTTGCATACTTTTAACAGGATTCAAGGTGGGCTTTCTTGAGTATGGCTTCCTTCTTGCCACCCAACCATACAGGCTAGATTTATGGAGAGCTTGGGATATTGTTGTCACATGCACACTTTGACCAGTCTTGGCCATAGAAGCCTATAGCTCTTGCAAAGTTGCCATTGGCCTCTTGGTAGCCTCTCTGATCAGTCTCCTTCTTGCTCGGTCATCCAGTTTGGAGGGACGGTCTTATCTAGACAGGGTCTTGGTGGTGCCATATACCTTCCACTTCTTTATAATCATCTTGACCGTGCTCCAAGGGATATTCAAGGTCTTTGATTTTTTTTATACCCATCCCATGATCGGTGCCTTTCAACAACTTTGTCCCGGAGTTCTTTTGAAAGCACCTTGATGCTTTGAAATACAGGAACTGCTGAATTTATCCTGAAGTCATGTGAATCACTGCAATTTATCATGATTGGAGGTCACTTAACTTGGTGTGTGGTTTTGAAGGCGATTGGTTACACCTGAGCTAATTTAGGACTGCTATTACAAGGGGGGCGGACACTTATCCAACCAAGCTATTTCAGTTTTTATTTTTTATTAATTTTCTACAAATTTCTAGAATATTTTTTTCACTTGGAAGTTGTGGGGTAGGATGTGTAGATAAATGAAAAAAAAACTATTTGAATGCATTTTAATTCCAGGCTATAAGGCAACAAAAGGTGAACATGGGGGTGTAGACTTTCTATAGGCACTGTACATACATACATACAGTATTGAATGACAATTATTTACATTCATTCTTGGAAGTAAAAAGGGCTATTTAGTGAACATTTATCACTTTGCAATGTTTATCATTTACTGTACAATTAAATAAAATATGTTATAACGTGTGGCAAAGTGGTTTGCAGTGCTCAAGACAATGACAAACAGCAAAGTACTGGTGAAATGATGGTTTGTTTATAATCCAAAGTCTGATAAAATTAGTAAAGAAATGGAGGGCTGGCAATACAGAATGATGCCGACAGCAGCAGCTCAAAGTCAAACAGCCGCTTGTGTTTTTCTGATAACAAACAAGCTGAAACTCGGAGCAGCTGATTCAAATTCAGCACTGTTTTGAGACACGGACGAGGGGAGGAGCCAACAGCACAGCAGAACAACGCAGTTAAACGAGGCAGTCTTCCCAGCGACAGCGAGTGGAAGCGACAGCGAGTGGGAGAAGTACAGGCGTGGAAAAGTACAGAGCAGTTTAGAAGCAGTTTGAAAGCAGGCTGACAACTGCAGAAGAAACTAAACTTCAAAAAAAAATCCCTCAGCATGGTCTTCAAGCTAATAATCTGTGACACCTGCTTGATGTGGGAAATCCGAGAAAACCGAGCAGAGGTAAACCAAGAATACGTAAAGTGCCGCGCGATCCAGGATTTGCATAAACTAGTAAGTATGCTAGAAATGGAGCTGGAAGAAGTGAGACAGCAACAGGATCTTGAGGAACTGGCACACCCACAATTCATGGAAGTCTGCGTCACCCCTAACAGACTGAAAGCCACCAGGGAGATAGAAGGCCAGAACAGCTGGGTTCAGGTAGGCAGAAGCAGGGAAAAAAAGAAACTTCATCAAACACAACCACCAGAAATCAAAACAACCAACAGATTTGAGTCACTTCAGAATTTTGATGAGCAGAACCAACAACAAGGGAATGAAAGGAACAACATCCAGGATCCCATTGACAGTGGTGACCAGACAGCAAAAAAGGGAATGATTGTTGGGGCCTCCATATTGAGAAACACAGCAAGTTCAATTTGCAGTTTGGACCCCCTTACTACAACAGTGTGCTGCCTTCCGGGAGCCTCGGTCAAGCACATCACTGAGAACGTGGACAGGCTCCTAGAACGAACAGGAGACGACCCGGTAGTAGTCGTCCACATCGGTACAAACAACATTGGAAGAGACAGACCAAAATCCCTGCAAAACAAATTCAGAGAGCTAGGAAGGAAATTAAAAGAGAAAACCAAAACTGTGGTATTTTCTGGTATACTACCGGCACCTTGCAAAGGACCATATGGACAGCTGGAAATAATTAATCAAAACGCATGGCTGAAGACGTGGTGCACACGGGAAGGCTTCACCTATCTTGATCATTGGACCACATTCTACAACGAGGACTATCTGTATAGACGGGATGGACTGCATTTAAATAACAAGGGAACTAGTCTACTCAGAGAAAAGATCCTCGAGCAGGTTCAGAAGCATTTAAACTAGAAAGGAAGGGGGGAGAAATCAACAAAAAAAACAGAAGGGAGACCGCATCAAAACAAGAACAACAACTCAGGTAAGACAACCATTAAATGTATTTATCTAAATGCTAGAAGTATCAGAAACAAAATTTTAGAACTTGAAGCTACTGCACTAACAGGTAACTATGATGTGATAGGTGTTACAGAAACTTGGTTGTCTGAGAGTGATGGGGACGAATATAATATTTGTGGGTATACACTGTATAGGAAAGACAGGCAGGACAGAAGAGGAGGAGGGGTAGCGCTATACATAAGAAACAGTCTTGAAGCCCAGGTGTTAAACCTGGACAAAGAAAATAAAACCGAATCAATATGGGTCAGAATAACGGACAAAAATTCAAAAGGCATAATAATAGGAGCATGCTATAGACTGCCAGATTCAGACGGTGAGCAAAATAATCTGTTATACAATGACATTAGAAATGCGTGTAGCAAAGGAGAAGCCATACTAATGGGGGATTTCAACTTCCCCCAAATAAAATGGGAAAACCCGGTGGGTAGCGCGAAGGATGAAATAGAAATGGTGGAAATGACATATGACTGCTTCCTAACACAATTTGTCAAGGCACCCACTAGAGGGGAGGCATGCCTTGATTTAGTCTTTTCAAATAACGAAGATAGAATAACTAAAACAGAGGTCAGAGAACCACTGGCAAACTCAGACCACAACATGGTCTCATTTGAAGTGTTTTTTAAATCCCCAAAAGTAATGACTAAAGCTAAGGTTTACAATTTTAGAAAAGCAAACTATGAAGGTATGAAACAGAGACTAACAGAAGTAGATTGTAGTAAAATAGAGAAAACACCCACAGAAGAAGGATGGTTGTTCTTCAAAAATATAGTACTAGAGGCGCAAAACAATTATGTCCCTAAAGTAGACAAATCTAAATGTAAAACTAAATTGCCAAAATGGTTTAATAGATCAATTAAAAAAAATATTCAGCGAAAAAAGGCACTTTACAGAGCATTAAAAAAGGACCAAAAAGAAAGTACGCAGAAAGAGTACACAGAACTGCAAACACAAGTCAAAAAGGAAATTAGAAAGGCCAAGAGAGAAATAGAAATGAACATTGCTAAGGGAGATAAAACCAAATCCAAAATGTTTTTCCAATATTACAACAGCAAGCGAACATTCAAAGAGGAGATTAAATGTTTAAGAGATACAAATGGCAAAATCATAGATGAAGAACAAAAAATAGCAAATATATTAAATGATTACTTTTCACAAGTTTTTACAAAGGAAGATACTGACAACATGCCCCACATGTCATCCAGTTCCTATCCAGTTTTAAATAACTTTAGCATAACTGAGGCAGAAGTGTTAAAAGGACTTAAAATAAACAAATCCCCTGGGCCGGATGAGATCCTCCCAGTAGTACTCAAAGAAATGAAAGAAGTAATTTACAAACCGCTAACCAAGATCATGAATCTGAAAAACCTCAGAATGGAGTGTGGTAACGAGCGGTGTACCACAGGGATCAGTATTAGGTCCTCTGCTATTCCTAATCTACATTAATGATTTAGATTCTGGTATAGTAAGCAAACTTGTTAAATTTGCAGACGACACAAAAGTAGGAGGAGTGGCAAACACTATTGCAGCAGCAAAGGTCATTCAAAATGATCTAGACAAGATTCAGAACTGGGCAGACACGTGGCAAATGACATTTAATAGAGAAAAGTGTAAGGTGCTGCACGCAGGAAATAAAAATGTACATTATAAATATCATATGGGAGATACTGAAATTGGAGAAGGAATCTATGAAAAAGACCTAGGAGTTTTTGTTGACTCAGAAATGTCTTCATCTAGACAATGTGGGGAAGCTATAAAAAAGGCTAACAAGATGCTCGGATACATTGTGAAAAGTGTTGAATTTAAATCAAGGGAAGTAATGTTAAAACTGTACAATGCACTAGTAAGACCTCATCTTGAATATTGTGTGCAGTTCTGGTCACCTCGCTATACAAAAGATATTGCTGCTCTAGAAAGAGTGCAAAGAAGAGCGACCAGAATTATTCCGGGCTTAAAAGGCATGTCATATGCAGACAGGGTAAAATAATTGAATCTGTTCAGTCTTGAACAAAGAAGACTACGTGGCGACCTAATTCAAGCATTCAGAATTCTAAAAGGTATTGACAGTGTCGACCCAAGGGACTTTTTCAGCCTGAAAAAAGAAACAAGGACTAGGGGTCACAAATGGAGTTTAGACAAAGGGGCATTCAGAACAGAAAATAGGAGACACTTTTTTACACAGAGAATTGTGAGGGTCTGGAATCAACTCCCCAGTAATGTTGTTGAAGCTGACACCCTGGGATCCTTCAAGAAGCTGCTTGATGAGATTTTGTTATCAATAAGCTAATAACAACCAAACGAGCAAGATGGGCCGAATGGCCTCCTCCTGTTTGTAAACTTTCTTATGTTCTTATGTTCTTATGTATTGCACAGTTCAATAAACATGGGGTTCAGTCCCGAAATAAAAAGACAGCATTAAATGCACACACAAAACACAGACACGATCACAAGTCCAGAGTGAGTGCTACAGTGCCCGTGGTGAAATACAATTTATTCGTGCACAGTGGTGTTGTCCAGTTTTGTGCTTGCCTGTAGCGACAGCTCCGGATCGTGTTAGCCATCTAATAGTAACAAACAGTACAATTAGACTCAACAAACAAACAAAACAATCACGGTTATTTCACACTCGTTCTTCAACGGTTCTATTTTAACTATTTACAAAGTAACAGATCATCTAGCCACGTCCCCTTTTATACTGTCAGTCATGCCCCCTTGGTTAGCGAGTTCAACTGTTTCTCCTCCAATCCGCAGTTACCACATCTCTTTCCCACTGGAGCGATGACTTGGTGTACCGTAGCTCCACCCCCTTTCTAGATGCCCAGCTTCCACCTAACCCTTGGAATGAATTGTCTGACCATCTAGTTTGGGCAATCTGTTCCCTTTACACCACGCTCTCACATTATTATTATTTATTATTTTTTATTATTATTACATATAAAGTGCTTTGAGATACTGTGGTATTAAAGGCGCTATATAAATACACTGAATTGAATTGAATTGACTGGCTGGCTGGCTGGCTGGCTGGCTGGCTGACTGGAATTATATAGAAAGTGGTTGTTTTGCCATCTTGAAGCAACATTCCCTACACACAATCTAAATCTAATTATCTAAAGTATTGGCACACAATATTTTTAGTGAAATAAATACCTAGTTAGTTACCTTTGTCATATAAACAGCATAACATACAGAGAGCAGTAAGCCATTTTGGATGAATCACAGCATATTGTTTTGAACTTCATGTCGATTTGAACTCGGCTCTCGCCAAGATAAGCACCAAATAAGACGTAGCTTTGCAGTAGAATAATGTGATCCATCTGCATCTCCATCCATTTGCATTGTTATCCATCTGGTGATGTAGATATCCTTCTGTCTGGTGTTGATTGCTGAAGTGTAATGCTGGCTCCAGGGATCAGCTCATTTTGCCTCCCCAGCGCATCAGCACACACAACGGCTGCGATGCTGGCTCCGGGGATCAACCAAGTGCAGTCTCCCCAGCGCATCAGCATGACAACCGTCTGGATTGAGCTAAGTAGGGTACATCTCTGGGGTCTTCAAGTGAGCACCTTCCATCCTTGGTGTTTCATTGACTAGCCCACAACACCTCAAGAGGGCTCAACAGTGATTCTGGAATCCCAGCATCACCCCCCTCCATCTCCCACTCATCTCAGCCCAGCTTAATTATCTGTACATCAGCGTTGCTTTCTTTCTATTGTGCTTGAGATCCCCATTCAGAATCTTTCCATCTCAACCACAGCCAGTTGCTGCTCCTTTCTGCTGCTTCAGATAAGTTCTTCACTGTGCGACGCAACTCTTGGCCACTGAACCTGATGTCTCTGAGAAACCGAGTTGTAGAGTGTGCCACAAATCCTCGACAACCCATCTCCACTGGGTAAACTCAGACTCTCCATCCTCGCTGTTCCACTTCAGCAGCTAGTTGAACATACAGAAGTTTCTTCCTCTCATACGCCTCATCCACAGCATCTTCCCATGGCAATGTTAACTCTACCAGATGAGCAACGCGTGCTGATCCAGACCACAAGACATTGTCTGGTCGAAGGTTAGTGGTGGCAATCTCAGGTGGAAAAATAAGCTGTTGAACAACATCTGCCAGCATCTTCCAGTCTCTAGCAGCTTCCAGTTGTCCTGGGCGAGGTTTGGTTTTAACACCTTTTTTTGGTGGTTGCTCTCCTGGACGGAGGAATATTGTCTTTTGTGTGTAATGCTTTGATGTAACTGGTGGCAACTTATTGGTCAGATTAAGCTTGTCTTCCAATGCTGAGGCCAAACATCGCAGCACCTGGTCATGGTGCCAAGCAAACTGTCCTTGGCTAAGACCCACCTTACATCCTGTCAAAATATGCCTTAATGTTGCAGGTAATGAACACAAAGGACATGAGGGATCCTCACCCACCCAGAGGTTTAGGTTCTGTGGTGATGGGAGAACATCATATGCTGATCTGATGATGAAACTGATCCTGCTCTCTTCCATTGTCCATAGGTCTTGCCAGCCGATCTTGCGTTGTTCCACACTCTCCCATCTCATCCATTCTCCCTGCTTGGGCTACTATGTACACATTGCTGGATCATATTTTTAATGTACTGTATATGATAATATATTTGATAATGTATACATGTATATTTCATATTATATTAATTTATATATTAATTTGATACAATATAGTGTGTGTGTGTGACTAATTTGTTTTTAATGATGCTTATATGTCTCTTTTATTGTGTCATAACTTGTACTTCATTTTTTTTCTTCTCTCTAGTAAGGTCTCAGGTCAACTGGAGTTTGGGATGGATTTTGCCATTCGGTACAGCACTAAGCAGCCATTTTACAGCTGCTAATATTACAGAATAAACTACAAGACAATCATATCCTGAAGATTTTCAACAACAGAAAAGAAGGTGTGACAATAATATTGCTAGGGGCGCCATTTAAGGAACAATACAAATGAATGCAGACCTGTCAACTCTCCCTTATTTAACAGGACTCCCTTTTTTGGCCACTTCTCCAGAGGCACCATTTCAGATTTCAAGCATTTTCTGTGATTATTTCCTATATTTGTTATAAATCATATGATAACATAATTACCAGCACAGGACAAACAAGCATGTTTTAAAGCCATGTAATCTGCACGTGTGGCGTGCAGACCCAGTATCAAAAATAGCCTTATTTTTTAGCTTAATATATATAAGCTAAGAACACACAGGGAATAATATAATAAGATATTACTGATCCCACAGTCTTAGCACATGTATCAGTCACAGTTTGATACATTGCGCACTATTCTTAGTAGACATACAGTACATAATTTTGTTTTATAAAATAAAATCTACTTTTGCCTGCAATGCTTGTTTTTGTAAACCTCTTATCATGTCCCAAATTGAAGCATTTACGTTCATCACTGCAAGCTCACCCTCCCATTAGGTAAGTGTGGCAGGAAATGGCGTTGCGTTGACGTCAGGCCAGAAGACCGAACAAAAACACAGATAGGCAGGTACTGCAGTTCACAGGCGTGGCGTGCGCCGTTTATTAAATAACACAAAAATAAATAAAATATTTAAACTGTTAAACACTGCTCATAGAGCACAGAAAATAAACATTCAAGCAAAAACAAATCACAAACACAATAATAAAACTTAAGGTCCGACTAGGCATTAGCCTTCACGAATCCTTTAAGTTTCAGTTTCAGTTTAAATATCTCCTCTCGCTCCTCGCTCCTCGCTCGCTCCTGTACTCGTCTTCATACACCCACCCCGAAGTGCAGAGAGCTGCAGGTATTTATACAGGTGACTATCACCCGATTAGCAACAAATTAATCAATTAATTCGGGAGATGGTCACTTTCTTCACAAGTTTTAATTATTAACGTGGATGGACTTCCGATCCACGCTGCAACAAAATACAAAAACAAAACAAAACAAAATCGCACGGCTATCCCGTTATGTTTACACCTACAAAAACAATAAAGAAAACACATGGCTGTTCGCCGTCATATATACAAATACAGTAAATAATAAACACAAAGCACAGTACAGGGGCGGCGGGGGAAACACTGTTCTAAAATAAATACTGAACAGGGCTACTCACCCTGTTACATATTCCCCCCTTGTGCAAAGCACACAGCCCTAACAGCCACCTTCCCCCTCAGTCTCAATGTCCCAGAAGAGGGGTCTGGAATAATCCATGGGGGTGGCCATGGTGGGAGGTCCTCCTCCCCCCATGTCTTCCTGGCTGGTAGCTCCCTCTTCGGGGGCTCCAGCCGAATTGTAGCAAGGGGAACTGGTCTCCTGACCTCCCGCCCTTCTTCATGGCCAGCAGTTCCCCTTTGTGGGGCTCCAGCCATCATACTTCCTGCTGCCAAAGTGCAGCTGGGAGAGTTGGTCTCCTGACCTTCCCCGTCTTCTTTGTAACTGGCAGCCCCCTTTTCTGAGGTGCCAGCCACGGTGCTTCCTGCTGTTCTGCAGGACTAGTAGCGGCCCCAGGCGGCGCAGATCCCTCAGCGACCCTAAGAAAAGCAGAGGAGAGACAGGCAACGCTAGACGATGCGGGACCCTCGGCAACCCCAGACGAAGCGAGACCCTCGGCAACCCTAGGAGATATAAGAGAGAAACAGGCAGCCCCAGGCGATAAGGGGCAACAGGCAACCTTGGGCAGTGCAAGGCAGGCATCCTTGGGCGGTCCCTCAGGAGGCAACAGCGGCCGCGGACCCTCGGGTGGCAACGGTGGGAGGAGAGTCAGGCCTAGCTGTGGTGCCGGGGTAGGCCCTCTTCGCAGCCACTGCAGCCGGGCGTTTTTCCCCCGTGCTCCCCTCAGCAACCTATGCAAGGGCTGCTGAGGTCCGGCAGCATCCTTTTATGGGTTCAGGGAGAGACAACTCTTGCTTCTCTCCTTCTAGTGGGGGTGGAGACACAGGCAGTTCCCGCTGCTCTGCTCCTGGTGGGGTTGGAGGCAGAGGTAGATCCTGATACTCTCCTCGGTTAGAGCAGAGAATGGTAGCTGCAGTATTTTTTTACCATAAAGTCACACTCTGCTGAGGCGGTGTGGAACTCATAACCAATTCCTGATGTATGAACTGATAAAAGTTTCCAGCTTCTCAACTGTTTTCAAGGAAACCTCGTACACAGTCAGTGGCCACAGCAGTCTTGGCAGTAGACCAAACTGAAAGCACCAGAGTTTTAGTTTGCCTGGTAAAGCGCTGCTGTCTATGCTCTTCAACCCTTCCACTGCTTGTTGTCTAACTTCTCCCACACGAACTGTGTCCTTTAGATCCCCTTCGTACCATCTTCCTACTTTTCACTAGCTTCTCGGACACTGTGGTATTGCCTCACCATTAATGTAGAACCTTTTATCTACTACTTTACCTATAATTATAGAGCTGCTCCTTGATTTGTTGGGTTTGAATTGCATTCCTGCCCATTCAATGTTATTGGTTAATTTGCCCAATAATCAATTTGTGCAGGCTACTGTTGTAGTCATTGTTGTCATGTCATCCATGTATGCTCGAATTGGTGGTGGTCGCATTCCAGAAACCAAATGCTCTCCTCCCACTATCCATTTTGATGCCCTTATAATTACTTCCATTGCCATGGTAAAAGCCTGTGGAGAAATGGTACATCCTGCCATTATTCTAACTTCTAGGCATTGCCATGTAGTGCTGAATTCTGAAGTTGAAAAACTAAATTGCAAATCTCCAAAGAAGGCTTTCACTAAATTTGTTATTGTCATTGGTACGCTGAAAATATCATATGCTGCCCAAAGAAGTTCATGTGGCACTGAACCATATGCATTAGCCAAATCCAGGAATGTCACACGAAGCTCCTTCCTCTCCTTTTTTGCTGATTGAATTTGTTGCCAGATTACACTGATGAGTTCTAAGCACCCTGGGAAACCTGGAATGCCTGCTTTTTGTACTGAAGTGTCAATGAAGCAGTTCTTTAATAGGTAGGTTGACAATCTCTGAGCAATAATGCTGAAGAAAATCTTGCCATCTATATTTAATAGGGAAATAGGATGAAACTGACCAATGCTTGTAGAATCCATTTCTTTTGGTATAAAGACTTAATCTGCTCCGCGCCATGTTCTTGGTACAACCTATTTTTCCCATGCCACTTTCATCAATTTCCACAGGATTCGTAGAACTCCCGAAGCACTCGTGTATACTCTGGATGGAACTCCATTAGGCCCTGGAGATGATGATGCCCTTGCTTTTTTCACAGCTTGCTCTACTTCTTTCCACTTAGGTGCACTGTCCTCCATTTGGTATTCGGGTGGATTGATAGGTGGAATTGACGTAGGCTCCTGCCTTTTTGAATCTGTATGTGTTTCCTGCAAATATCTCTCCAGCTCAAACTTAGATGATTTTAGTGTGCCATTTTTTCTCGCTGGTGAATATCTTCTTTATAAATTTGAATGGATCTTTATAAAAGTTAGTTCTCACACACTCTTTCTTTTTGTAGTGTTTCCGTAGGCGCTCAGCTCTGCACAATGTTGCAAGCTTATCTTTTATGACCCTTTGTAACAGATTGAGTCCCTCCTGACTTCTGCTTTTTTCCATTGCTTCACAGTTGTATCCACGCAAGTCCTCCTCACGTCTATGACAGGGGTGCTGATATCCTGCGAACTGTGGTTTGCATCCTGTCGCTGGATTTAATTCGACTGACTTGACTTACTTCAGAAGAACTACTGATCAAGCATTTCATTTTCCCTTGATGAATCTTCAAACCCCTGACCGTCATCGCCTTGCTCCAGCCGCAGACACAAACCTGGAATTCCATGTCTTTACTAACTGCAGATCTTGAACTAGTCTTTTGTGAAGTTCTCTCCATTCTCATATCAGTTTCCGTTCCTAAGCTGTTAACCGTGTTGTCCAACGTTGAGTCATCTTCAAGCCTTGGGCGAGTGTCTCCAACATCCTGTTCAATTTGAAAATACAGAGCTGGATACTGCCAGCAAGGGTGACCAACCCCTGCCAGCCCCAATGGGGTCTCTTTCCTCCTGTCAGCTGTCTCTCCATGCTGTCACGAGGTCTTTCCCTTGTCCCTATAATTTAATTTCATTTTCATTTTCATTATTTTTGACAGTGAAGTACCAGTTCCTCAATGGGTGCAGCAATCGACGACTGGATGATCTTCTGCATCTGCTGTGCAACAAAATCCTTGACTACTGTGGATATTAGTACAAGCTTCAACAGTCTGGCAGGGTGAAGAATGCAAGAGAAAAAAAGAATTCTGAAATACTTCTGAAAAAGCTAAAGAAATGTATAGGGATAAATAGCAGGACAGAATTGATTGGGTATCGAAATTTGTTGCACAAGTTCTGAGTAAGTCTGTACCGGATGTAAGTTATAGTGATACCTCATGAGCAGATTTGTAACTGTCCTGTGGCAGGACTGGGCAGACAGTGCAAACATCTGCTTAAGATAGTCTTTGAAGCAAAAGAAAACGGGCCACAAGCAATCCTTCAACTTCAACAGCACACTGCAGAACATATAGTGGAAAGTGAAAGTTTCATGTTGGAGAACAACAGTCTTACTGTTAAGAGCCCATTTAGTGGGTTACATATTGCTGCTGACACAACTTCAATATAGTGCACATGTACTGCCAACAGTTTTGGAATGTCACGTGTCTGCCTGCAAGTGCTGAACATTTGAAAAGGATCAGTAGATATATCCCTGACTGTTAGTGCAATAGATAGCACTGATTCTGTGGCCTGTGAAATACACACCAAACAATCTACAAACTATACGGACAAATGTATCACTTTCATAGAACTTCATCAGTGGAGTAAATCCAATGAATTTAGAGCAAGTGCAGCATTGCATGCAGCACTGAAACAGGCACACACACTTGCACTTGGTTCCTATACCTTTAAAGTGAGTAAAAAGAAAATCCTCCCTTTACATCCTTAAAGAAAAGCCATCCAAAGAGCATGTGGTATTTTGAATACGCGTTCAGAGCACAGTTATGTTGCTCTGAATGCTCTGAATATAAGAAATGTCAAAACATTGACCGAGATTATATTGCTAAGATCAAGGCTAAAAAGACAAGCTACAAAGTTTAAATGTGCACCTTTAATTTTTAGTCTAGGGTCTTTTAATGACAGTAAATCATTGACACAGCATATCATACTGTCATACACACATCAAGCAGTTGGTATTATCTAACATAAGAATGTGAAATATTACTTGTATAGTTACAGAAGAATATTTTGGCCATCCCTGCTCTTTGTTTAGTGTAGACTAGTTGTTTAAATTTCACTTAATTTTATTTAAATATGTAAATACAATGTTTTTACTTAAGTATCACTCTTGTAAACAAATGTAAATACATGTCTGCATTCAACGCAAAGTAATAAGTTTGAAGAGTGGTGCACTACAGTACATACAAATAAATCTATACCATACTAAAAATCCCTTTGTGTTTTTTATTTTAATTTTTTAACACTATGCAACATGTTATTAATAAAAAAAAAAAACAAACAAAAAAAAAAAACACATCTTCTAACAAAACATTTACATACTGTAAATTGTTGTAGGATAGCACTCTTAAACTTTCAAATGATAACCTGAACAACTGCATTCTATATATGAATGTGGCAGGACATTTTTAATTCACCTCTTTGGTGAGTGTTATAAATGTACATGCTAAGTTGTAGCACATTTTAATGGTTTCCAAACTATAAATGTGATATATACAAATGTATAAGCACCTCCAAGGTATCCTTTCACTAGGAATAAGGAAAAAAACAAAAAACAATCAGCTTAAACATGAACAGCTAAACAGAATGTTATCCAGTTTGGCCCTCTTTCTCCGTATACAACTAAATGTGGTCAGGATCACTTGTTTCCTTTAGCCAGTGCATTTTCTTCTTCACAGAGAACAGAGACCATTAATTTGGTGTAGTGTTCAAACATCATTGGTCCTATATTGTGAGTGAATAGCTGATACCGAATCGTCTCTCTTGCTGCCATGGAGGTGATCTTATTAAGATGATGCTTATTAAGACCCTGATAGTATAAAACGTATTGAACTGAATGGTGTAAATCAGGGGTCCACAATCCTGGTCTTGGAGGGTCGGTTCACCTTACAAAATGGGAAGAAGAGTTAAATTGGTCTAATTAACACAATAATTACTTGAATTAGTTAAGCGCAACTGGAAATAACCCACGTAAAACATATGAAGAACATAATTGGAAACATTTGAGTACAATTTTACCTACCTGCAGGTTTGAATCTTAAAAAGGTGTTCTTGGTGTAGGTCTTTAGCAACAGTGTTCAAATGTTTTTGGGCAATTAAAGAAAAAGGAAAGTATTTGGTACTATCCTCTTCTAATGACCTGCACAATGCACTTACTTCTGTATAGTATAATGAGATATATACTCTATATATATATAATAATATATATATATATATATATATATATATATATATATATATATATATATATATATATATATAAAAACATTTATACCAGCACTAAAAAATATATTATCTACTTATTTCCATACTGGGGTGCCTTATCCTGGGAATGAAACATAAATAAAATACATGACTGTGGAAAACCATGTCATTTCCAGTCAAGGTGGTGGGACACGGCTGACTGGGTGATCCCCACTGTATCACCTGCTACCTTCTGGAAGGTCCCGGTAGCCAGGATACACATACAGATAGACACTACCAATTGCTCAAACAAGGCATGACTGCATAGGTTTGTTCTGGCCAGATCATCATGCAGCATGTGACACAGATCAGCATGCCTTGGTCTAGATGATACCTGGACACGACTTGTTCATTGCTGAGCTGCTCAAATGTGTGCTGATGCCGGTACACCCTTTCAGCATATCTTCGCCTATGTCGGGGTTGCTGTTGCTGGGTGTGTCTTATGTCATTCACATCCACATGTGGACGGACATGCTGCATGCTACCCACATTGCCCATTGTTGCCTGCTTGTAGTCAGTGCTGGAATGGTAGTGTGGGCAGAGTTAACAGAGTCCTTCTATAATCCTTATACTGTGCAACACAAACCTGGTTTTGTGCTTGGCGCATACCTTCGAAAATACCAGGATCACACATATTGTCGGCCACTCCCCCATATTGCGCTATGAATATATTTTATTTCTGCACAGCGCAGAATGGTTTGTGACGCGCAAAGGGACGTTTCGAGTATGGCAACTTGGCACAATTTCGGAAAAAAGGCTATTTGCGACGCGCATACCCCTCTGCACAGAGCACAGACCTTTCGAAGATTGGGACCAATATCCTTTCAGGACAACTGCACACACAATATTCCTGACAGGACAATTACACACAATACCCCTGAAAGGATAATTACACACACAATATCCCTGACAGGACAATTGCACACACAATACCCCTGACAGGTCAATTGCACACATTACCCCTGACAGGACAATTGAACGTGAGTGGCTGTTTAATTTTTTAATCACAAACTACAATGTATGGTGTAAGTAACTGCATATACTTGTGTAGTTCCTTCCAAGTTGTGGGAATGTAAATTGTTCTGTTTTGAAAATGTTTAAAAACTGCATTTAGTTTTTAGATTGCTGCTGAACTACAAAAGGGTCATAGACTGTAACGCAGCCTGTTACAAAAAGAACTACAATTCCCCATGTGCTGCTGTGCTGAAAGGCATGCTGGGAGAAAGAGAAGGAGAGGAAAGTTGAAGAGTGAGATGGAATCGACTGGAGGGGGTTGGTTGTGAAGCTGCGTAGAGGACATCCGTTAGCATTCCAGAGTCGAGACCAATGTAATACTTCAGTGTAAATAAATAAATAAATAAAAAGTTAAATGAAGAGTTAGAGACTGTGTTTTGGTTCGGTAAAGAAAAAACCAAACCAAAACAAAAAACAAACAACCTGCAATAGAAAAGAGCATTTCATCTGTGTATATCAACTGTTGCTTGACTATCAACATCAGACTCGCGCTGGCAGAGATCAGCTCTATTGAGAGTTTTCAATTACAAATCCTGTGCTTACTGTTCAAAAGCTGTGAGTAAACATGATTTGTTTTTATTTCACTGCAGCCATTTAAAATAATTCCTGTACAAACATTAAACTAAAATAAACTGCCCATGTGGTGAAGATTCGAGACTTTGCATATTTTAGTTAAGGAACTGGTTAATTTAAATTGTTCAATTTGCCCATCAACCAACTGTTTTTGGATATTGTTTTTTTTGTCTCTACTCCAATAAAGCTGGGTCGCTCCCACAATGCAGCAAGCATGACATCTTAGATTCACATACCTGAAACAAAGAGATCTCCATTTTGAATACAGTATATTAGCAAGTGGACTCAAATTAAAATAATAGCTGTAAAGTTGTTAAGTTTCTTTTTCATTGTTTATTTGTGTGGTATATTGCTATAATTTTGTACTGAAATATTAATTATTTAATTTAGTCACTGCTTGTGGCAAAGTGGTGAACACGTGCAGGTGAGTGCAGTGCAGAGTGGACTAATGACACCGACGAATGATTTACAGGTGCAAGGGTGTTTATTAATGATTGTAATGTCCAGAACCTTATAGCAAAAACCTGCAAACAATAATAGTGATGGAAGTGGTACAGCAGCATGTACAGTGGCTTGCGAAAGTATTGACCCCCCCTTGGCATTTTTCTTATTTTGTTGCCTTACAACCTGGAATTAAAATGAATTTTTATTTGGATTTCATGTAATGGACATACACAAAATAGTCCAAATTGGTGACGTGAAATGAAAAAAAATAACTTGTTTCAAAAAATTCTTAAAAATAAATAACGGAAAAGTGGTGCGTGCATATGTATTCACCCCCTTTGCTATTAAGCCTCTAAATAAGATCTGGTTGTTGCTGCATGGGCTGGCTACGGCCACATCCACCACGCTGAGGGAGGGTCCTGCCTCTTGTCTGAGATGAGGCCTGTAGGCGATGCCTAAGGCTACCTAGCTGGGCTGTGGGAACTGGCACTGTCTGGGTGACTGTTCGTGTCGGGGAAGAGTGCCAGCGGCTTGACCTGCCCCTTGCCGTAGATGGGGGAGGGAGCAGCGTGGCTACCTGTCTTTACGCCTCGCGTTCCCGAAGAGACCGCTGTAGGATCTCCTCCACTGCTAGGCCAAAGGTATGGCCTGGTGATATGGGCGCCTCCAATAGCGCGGCCTTATTAGCATCAGACTCCCCCTCCTGCAACAGCCACAGCTGTCTGCACAAGACCACTAGCCCCGCTAGACTCCAGCCCAGTGTCTGCCCCTGCAGGCCGGAGATCTGGAGCAACGTATGCAATAATAATCACAACTCCATGGCCACCGGCTCTGGGAGTGGTGTGTCAAGTAAAATCCCATCCAAGTACGCAACCAGCGTTTGCTAAGCGGGTACCGATGGAGCATTAACCAAGGCTGCGATGGTGAAGTCCACAGGGGAAAACCCAGCCAGGCCCAGCATCTCTTCCCCCTCCAGCGAGGCTAGTGGAGAACCATGTCTCAACTGTGCCGGCGCTATGGTTGGGTGGTTCCAAGAGGACCACACCTCCTCCCTAAAATCGGGGAAAGCTGGAAAGGGTTGAGCTCGGGGAGCCACATCATGTGATCGAAAGATGGAACGACGTGGCTCTGCCTGCGTTGTCCAGGGGACCTGCAGGTATGCTTGGGGCAACTTCAGAATTAGGGGCTGTTTTAGCCGGGAATTCAGGCTTCGCCTTGACCTCCATATCCTGAGGGAAAGCGGACTCCTCTCACGAGGCGACGATGGAGAGCGCGTCCTCGTCTGAACAAAGCACCTGGTTGATACCTGGTTGAGACCGGCACACGGGGTGGAGGGTGACGCCACACGGGGGCTGATCTGAGCTTTCATGTCCATAATGTCCCGCACTTGCCGGGACTTCTTCACCCGTCTAGCCGGAGGTGATGGGGAGCAGCTTTGGGTGGACACAGACCTCTGTGCACAGGGGATCTCCCCGAAGGGGCTCTGTGAGGGCGTCGGGAGGCGTGACTGGGAGGGGCCCACTGCTGGGGATGAGGAATGCTCCTGTGCAACTCTCTCCAGGCGATTAGCGAGCACGCGGGGCTGAAAAGCCGCGCAGATGTCACAAGAGCCTTTCAGGGCTGAGGAGGCGTGCTCGGGGCAAAGGCACCGAGTGCACATGTTGTGCCTGTCCTCCTGTGGGATACTGGTCCCACAGGCATGGAAGCCAGCTCCGCCCGTCATAGCACGGAATGTACTGAACACAATGTGCCCCGCGTGCACAGAGCACCATGGGCACTGCGTGTTGAGTAGCACTGGGTCTAAGGCGCACGAGTACTGCATGCACCACAAGCACAGAGTACTTTGTATTCCACAACATAGTAATACAAAACAGTTTTTAAAATACAAAAACAGTTAAAATATTACAGGACAGATGGGGGAGAGCACACTATCGTAGGTCTCACTATTGATTGTGAGACCTACACATGAGGTGAAGGCCAATGCAGCCCGTATATGTCTCAAATCAACAACGAGGGAAGCCTTGGTGAGGAGTATATGGCTGTCCCAGCTGTAAGCAGCCACGCTGCAGCTAGTCCTCTGCACAAGCACAGGGACACGCAGCTACAATCAAAACAAGGCCCGACTTGCGGCCCGCTGGCGGCTGGTGGGCTAAAATGACAGCGGGACCAAGGCAAGCCCAGACCCATGGAGTAACAGCACTCTCCGAAGTAAGAAAGGGTGAAAAACACACAATTCTTAACAATAATAGTCACCGTACTAAGATGGACTAACAGAGAGAAGCAGCCTAACACGGGGAGCGAGCAGGTGCTGATAGTTAGAAACAGAATAACAAGGCTACAAATTTAAAAATACTGATTCTGGGAAAAGCAGGACTGCTTTCAGCACGAAGTGCAGGGGAACTAACAGTAGCTTATGCAGCGCTTTTTAGAAGAAAAAGGGCTCAATGCAACACAGAGAGGTCTTACCCTACCAATGTTGAGAAGCAAAAAGAGAGTGAGTCTCCCCTGCGTGACGGTTAAGTACCCTCGGTAGGCGGGACCGAGGGGGTCACCGAGGGGAGAGGGCCTAGCGGCAGCTTTGGAAAGAGCTCAGTGACACCTACTAATAGGCAGGAGTATATCCCATAATGATGTTTTGGTGGCCATCATCGAATTGAAAGGGAACAGTTTCCCTTCAGCCAGGAACTGCCATTGCTTATTTATACCCAGTAGATATCGTGGCCATGAATGTAAAGGCCCCTGTTCCATCAAATAGAGACTTAATACCTGATAGTTTTAATTTTGGGGATTCACCCATGTCTGAAAGCTTGAAAACTCATCTGAAACTCATGTGAAAAGATGACAGCTCGTGCTGAAGTATTCTCCCAGAGTGAATGGGACATGGGTTGCGCAAAAAGTGTGGAACATTAGATCAGACTGCATGATGAAAGATCTTTTTGAGATAGGTCCCAACACTTGGCACCTGTAGATTTTGATGATGTTCACAGACACTTGCAAGAACTACAGAATGCAGGTATTATTCAGAATCAAGAAGTTCTTACGCCTCACCAATTGTGGTAGTGCACAAAAAGAATGGAACATTTTTAATGTGTGTGGACTACGGTACTCTAAACCGCCGTACAATCCCAGACCAGTATACAATGCCAAAGGCAGAAGATGAGAAGAAGATGATACTTCACTAGAAGTAAATGGTTCTCTGTCCTGGATTTGCGCAGCAGATATTATCAGATCCCAATGAGCCCTGTTGACAAAGAGAAGACGGCCTTCATCTGTCCTCTAGATTTTTACCAGTTCGAAAGAATGCCCCAGGGCATATCTAATGCCCCAGCCACATTCCAGAGGGTAATGGAGAGGACTGTCAGGGACATGAACATGATTGAAGTGCTTGTATATTTGGATGAAGTAATAGTATTTGGATGCACCTTGGAGGAACATGAAAAACTCCTTTTGAAAGTGTTAGATCATCTGAAGGAAGAAGGACTTAAACTCTCCTTAGATAAATGCCAGTTTTGTCGCCCTTCAGTGACCTACATGGACATGTGGTCTCAGAACATTACATAGCTACAGGCTCATCCACAATTAAAGCAGAAACTACTTGGCAGAGATCACATAACTAGACTACTCCGTTCCTTTTTAGGATTCTGTGGATATTATAGGAGATTCATCAAAAGATATTCAAGCATTGTATGTGCATTAAACCAGTTGCTACAAGGATACCCACCACCGTCCTGTAGAGTTGTGTCTTCACCCGATAAAAAGTCCTACAAACCGTCAGAACCATTTGGAGACAAATGGGATGCTAAATGTGAGGAGGCATTCCAGCAAATCAAGACATTTTTGATCAAGGCTCCAGTGTTAGCATTTGCAGACCCTCAAAAGCCTTACATTCTTCATGTTGATGCAAGAGGAGTCCTCTACCAAGAACACTCAGAAGGTTTGAGACCTGGTGCATTCATAACTAGAAGTTTGACGTCTTCAGAGAGGAGCTATCCAGTTCACAAAAGCTGGAATTCTTGGCATTAAAATGGGCTGTTGTGGACAAACTGCAAGAGTATCTTTATGGAGCTCAATTTGAGGTTAGAACGGACAATAACCCACTGACCTATGTACTGACGTCGGCTAAACTGGATGCCACAGGACACCGATGGCTAGCTGCTCTTATCTGTTATCTACAACAGAAGAGGAATTAGCACCCTTCCTCACTGCTGTATCGACCTTTTAGGAGCACCTGCCGTTGCTATTCCGAAAGCTTATTGTTGCTTTACTGGTTTAGATGTGACTAAATTACCTCAGCTTGGTCAGCAACCTATTCGGCAGGCACACCACGAAGATCCTAACATTGGAACCCTCCTGAGAGCTCTGGAACAACGAGACATCAGCAAAGCTAAAACAGTGTCACACCCTGACATATCTTTGCTGTTGCGTGAATAGTAAAGGAGAGACATTGCAAGAATTGTGGAAGATGCATCCCATACAAGACTTTGCCCACACAAGCGGCACCACTATTGCCTTTAAACAGTGAGAAGCCCTTTGACTTAATGTGCATGAACTTGTTAACAATTGAACCAGAAAACAAGGGTGTGTGTAATGTTTTAGTCATTACTGACCATTTCACTCGGTATGCCCAAGCATATCCGACCAAAGATAAAAAAAGCCCTCACAGTAGCTAAGGTGATTGGGAAAAGCACTTCACACACTAAGGATTCCCCAAAAGCATGCACTTGGATCAAGGGGGTGACTTTGAGAGCAAGCTTATCCATGAAATGTTCAATCTTGTGGGGATAAAGTAGTCAAGATCTAGTCATCATCATCTTCAGGGAGATCCATAACCAGAGAGGCTTAATAGAACTTTGCTACATATGTTAGGCACTCTCAATCCAGCACAGAAAGTACAGTGGAGTCAAAACATCAGCCATAGAGTGCATACATATACAGTAACTGCACAAAGAATGAAGCCACTGGATATCCCCCTTACTATTTAATGTTTGGACATGAGCCAAGATTTCTGGTAGACCTGTGTTTCAGTGTGTCAGCAATAAAACACGCTATGATCAGAAAGTGAGATATTACGATTTACAGATTGGAGATCGTATACTTCTGAGAAACCTAGGAATTCCAGGTAAACACAAAATTGCAGATCACTGGGGATCTCGACCTATACTGTGGACAAACAACTGCCTGGATTGCCAGGACAATTGGTACAGCTGGAGAATACTCCCAAAGGAGCAGCTGCAAATACAAATGTGCTTATGAACTGCGATCTAGAAAGAACACAGCTACAAAGAATGCAGACATGTCACCAGCTATAGTTGAGATTGATATTCCGGACACTGAGACTTCTCAGAACAACGAGGTAGTCTATAGCCATGATTTAGAACTTGACTCTGATGATGATGATGGCATTGGTTATGGCCATTATTCCTCATTTGTGCCTGTTACAGATTCCAAGGTCACAATTCAATCACCTGACCTGACGGGTGAGTTTTTCTTCACCAGCACTTCATTGGATCCCACTGTTGAACCTTTTGAACACACACCGTTCTCAAAAAGAGATGAGAATACTACTGTCAGTGAGCCCTCATCCGAGCCTATATCACACATGGAGGATACAGGCGTGGAAATGGTTTCATTAGGTATGGATCCTGCGTAGGATGCAGAGCCTGCAGAAGGGGACATCTCCTTCAGAAGAAGAAACCGAGCTTGTTTTTCCACAGCGAGGATGTCGAGAAATTTAACCACCCAAGAGACTTACCTACGATGCGCCTGGAGGAGCCTCAAAGACTTCTATAACTGTTGCACACAACCAGGTAACCCCTATTTCCATAATCCACAGTACCAAAACAAAAAGTCACTTACCAGTGTTGGCCTGTAGGAGGCTTGAATTTGTAAACTTAGCAAAAACCATGAAAGTGTGTCTACCAGATTCTTTTTTTCTAGGTTGCCTTAATGAGGGCATTAAGGTTCTCCAGCAGGGGGGAATGTAGTCCCTTCCAAGTTGGGGGACTTGTAAATTGTTCTGTTTTGAAAATTAGTTTTTATATTGTTGCTGAAATACAAAAGGGTCCTAGACTGTAACGCAGCCTATTACAAAAAGGACGACAGTGCTCCATGTGCTGCTGTGCTGAAAGGCATGCTGGGAGAAAGAATGGGGGTAGGAGAGGAAAGTTGGAGAGTGAGATGGAATTGACTGGAGGGGGTTGGTGATCTGTGAAGTAGCGTAGAGGATGTCCGTTAGCATTCCAGAGTCAAGACCAACGTAATACCTCAATATAATTAAATAAATAAATACAAAGTTAAATGAAGAGTTAGAGACTGTGTTTTGGTTTGGTAAAAAAACAAACAAAAAAACAGCCTGCAATAGAAAACAGTGTTTCATCTGTTTCATCTGCCGTTTGACTATCAACATCAGACTAGTGCTGGCGGAGATCGGCTCTATTGAGAGTTTTCATCTACAAATCCTGTGTTTACTTTCAAAAGCTGTGAGTTAAAAGGAATTGTTTTATTTCACTGCACCCATTTAAAATAATTCCTGTACAAATATTAAACTAAAATAAACTGCCCGTGTGATGAAGATTCAGGACTTTGTATATTTTAGTTAAGGGACTGGTTAATTTGAATTGTTCAATTTGCCCGTCAACCAACTGTTTTTGGATATTTTTTTTTTTTTTTGTCTCTGCTCAAATACGGCTGGGTCGCTCACATACCTGAAACAACAAAGATCTCCATTTTGAATATAGTATATTAGCTCAAATTTAAATAATACCTGTAAAGTCGTTAAGTTTCTTTTTCATCGTTTATTTGTGTGGTATATTGATATAATTTTGTACTGAAATATTAATGATTTAATTTAGTCACCGCTATATTATATACTGCGTGAATGTGTGAGTGATTGCATTTTTATTTAGCAGACTATTTTTTAGATCCTGGGAGGTGTGCACAGTCTTTCCAGGTGGAGGCATTGCGCTATTATGAACCACTGAAGATCAAACCAAATAGGTAAAATAACCTGGTGGACCACAACACCTGCTACCACTAACTCAGGAAACATCTTCTGGTACCACCGGCATATTCAGTTTTTGTGCTAAAGATAGGTACATATTCAATTGGATAGCTTGGGTGAGGGTTACACTTGCAATCAACACTATCAACACTTATCTGTTCTTGAACTGCCCCGATATCAAATCGTACTGTGTTTTGTATTTGCTCTTATTAAGACTCATGTCATTGTATTTTGTATCTTGCTCCTAATTGTACTGTAATTCTTGATATGTATGTTTTGTATAGAACTGTAAGTCACCCTGGGTATGGGCATCTGCTAATAAATAAATAAATGAATAATAATAAGAGATTATCTACGCATGCATTCTCTATAAAATTAAAATAACATGACAGAAAACATTGGTACTTACAGCAACAGTCTCCCCTGCTTCTCTCAAAAAACGCTGAAAAATGACGGCCCGCCAAAACCCTGCGGGCGGGACCGAGTGCATCATCCCGAGAAGTGGCCTATCGGCAGCTCTGGTACAGAGAGCTCAGCAATACCTACCCAATGGTGGTCATCTTTGAATTGAAAGGGAACTTACCGTTTACAAAAGACCCGGCGATTATTGGAAGTTTTACAGTGACAGAAATAATAATAATAAAAAACATACTACAGGAAAAGTAAAGGCAAATAAAAAAACATTGTACAAACAGAAGTTAAACAATTGGAAAGGCAAGTTTAAAAAAGTACGGTTTGAGACGACTTTTAAAAATATTCAAAGGCTCAGATTCCCTGATCACTTTCTTTAATTCATTGGGAGTTATTTCATTTCTAAAGAACCGATTGGCCCAAATTTGTAAGTCTAGTAAAAATAGTACATGTAATTAACAAAACAGAACGCGCAGTGTATCGCAGTGCTACACGTTGTCATTTATTTGAAATGTGTACTAACAGCACACATTTTTGACCCAGAAGGCTTTCCATAGATGGCCTTCCATACAGTATTAAAACGTAGTAATTTATCTGAAACATGTACTAACAGCACACATTTTTGACCAAGATGGCCTTCCATAAATAAGCACTGTGAACAGGTTGGCTGTAATTTGGGTTTGTGCCCCTTTAAAAATGTGACCCAGAGAAGATAACTTTGTTTTTAGCGCTTACCAACACTTTACTTCAAAGTACAAATCAAACAAACGACTTTAACGACTTTCAGCAGGGTTCTTCAATCCATAGCAGCAGCAGCTTCGAGCAGGCTGACTGCTTCCCTTTTATATCCTGCACCTGGCTCTAATTTTTGCCAGGTGCAGGTGATAATTAAACAACGAATTAAACAATTAAACAATTAACAATTAAATAATTAGCTCAGCATGGAGGCTTTTTAACCTCGTCCCCATCCGTTACAGCACACATGGAACCCCCCGTCCCCTCCCGTCCTGTCCCGTCCCTGTTCCCAATTTGTGAGCGTGCCATGCCGGCCATAGGCCAGCCAAAGACTGTCCATGCCTTTTGCAGATATCAAAGGTTTCCTTAACAGCAATTTTTTTTGCAAAATAAGGGAGAAAATCTTTCCCATGAGTTGTCTAGAGAAGTATATTGCTGGTGCAAATTAGGTGCTAAAATCAATTTAAAAACATACAACATTATAATGTTGTAACGTGCTAGGCTCCCTGCAGTCCTGGACAATAATGACTTGTGCGCTACTGAGATGATTGCCAGCCCAGAGGTCCAATGAGCTTTTCCCGTGGGTGATTCTGGTTTAGGGATGAGAGAACGACTCCCAGGCTGCCAGGGGGGTTTGGGGGTGGAGCTCTTGGAACGAGGGTGTTTGGGAGCGATTTGCTATTAGAACGGGTGACTTTGATGTACACGACTTAAGGAAAAATAAAAAAGTTATTGAATCAAAAGTAATGTGGTTCCGACCTCGTTATTGGTTGGATGACCAGGCACTTCAATATAAAAATTTCTTGGTCACCTACAATGCCATTCATCACACAAGTCCCGAGTACCCCCTTAACCTGCTGACCTGCTATGTCCCTACCCACAAGCTGAGGTCCTCCGACTCTAGCCTGCTTATCCCCAAGCAAAAGTGCACCAGACTTTGAGAACGCTCATTTAGCTTCATGGCTCCTACTCTTTGGAACTCTCTCCCAGCTTTGGTGCGTGATGCTCCCACCGTCCCTCGCTTTAAATCAGCTCTCAAGACCCACTTGTTCTCTTTTGCTTTCCATGCTCTTTAAGCCTGATATCTGCTATTAGCTGCTGTGTTGCTATTACTATTTCATGTATTATGTTGCTATAATATATTATGCACTTTTCACCATGGGGCGCTGGCTTTGCATGGCTTCTTCCATTATATACAGAGGTTAGTTTTGTTCAATGGCTTTCAGCAGCCCCACTTTAAAAAATGTTCCAGTGCCACTGCTTTCCACTGTATTTAATATACTATTTCATGTATTATGCTTATATCATGTGTTATGCACTTTCCACTGTATTTAATGCATTATTATTATTATTGTTATTATTATTATTATTATTATTATTATTATTATTATTATTATTATTATTATTGTGTATCATGTATTATGCATTTCCCTGTATTTAAAGTATAATGGATTTTCTTGTTACTGCATCTTGTAAAACACTTTGTGATGGTGGTCCACTAAGAAAGGCGCTATATAAAATAAAGATTGATTGATTGATATATAACCACCAGTCCAAACAACAGCAGTACAAGTAGTTAATGAAATCTAGGAATGTGTTTAATTTAATAAACGGCTTCCCCCTAAATCCCCCCCCCCCCTAAAAAAATTCCCCCTAGCCGCAGGAATATTGCACGACTCTAGTTTCTAATTTCTTATCCCAAAATACACAACAGTCACAGTGAAAGTGAAAGCACGGGATCATATGCCAATAATACTGACAAAAAGAACGTTTTTTTTGTACTGGTAGCTGCGGACAGATTTCAGCACACATCGCTCAGACTAGTGTGTGATTTAAAAAAAAAGAAAGGTAGGCTGCAGTACGAGTTTATATTTTCATAATTTTCAAATGTGACTGGGGTTTCATCGAGTAATAGCCAGGCAACACAATACTAGTGCATTATTAATTGTAAGATTAAAAGGTTAACTTTGATCAAATACTTCAAGAGAGACCGTAACACCAGTAAAGCAGCGTTTAAAGGGTTCGGAATGCACGTGAATATAACACTCACTGGAAGAACGTTATGGCAAGGCTGTGGTTTTCATGTATTTATTTAGTATTTGTTGCTGAAGCGGACAGTAACAGACTTGATTTTTTGCTGGACGTTTTTACACCTGCTTCACGCAGCTAGTGCGCAGTTAGCGAAAGTAAGTTACGAGCTACAATCTCAATATAATGGACATAGAACAAATAATGTACGGCATGATATTGAAGGGATGCAATGAACATTAATGTTGTTTATGAAATGTCGATATAATATTAATAGAATCGTGTACAAACTGGAGCATAAACTTTTGTCAAGGAATCAGTCCAGTATAGTATCCGTGTTTCACAGAGCTGTCAGTCTCTCAATAATTACCATGGTGACCCGGAGTGTTAACAGTATAGTATCTATGTTTCACAGAGCTGCCACTCTCTCATTACCTTGTTTGTGACCCGACGTGTTATCAGTATAGTATCCGTGTTTCACAGAGCTGTCAGTCTCTCAATAATTACCATGGTGACCCGGAGTGTTATCAGTATAGTATCGTATGTTTCACAGAGCTGCCACTCTCTCATTACCTTGTTTGTGACCCGACGTGTTATCAGTATAGTATCCGTGTTTCACAGAGCTGTCAGTCTCTCAATAATTACCATGGTGACCCGACGTGTTATCAGTATAGTATCGTGTGTTTCACAGAGCTGCCACTATCTCATTATCATGATGACCCGCCGTGTTAACAATGGAACAAGTGTTTGTGAGTGTAGGTGTTGAAATCCTCAAGAGAACAGTTTCAGTTTTTTCCAATGCAGTGGATTAGATACACCAGCCATAAAGCGCCGAGACAAGACTCTGCCAGCAACACCTGCCACACATAGCACACACTACTGTGTGAAGGGGCTGTCCTTCGCTTCATTTATCATGCAACAGAACCACTGACATGCATTCTGTACAAAAGATGCATCTCCATGATGCAAGTGTGCCTTTTACCCTTATTGAAGTCTACTACACTAAAAGTGTGCAGTAATTTAGCAGTTGTCCGATAGTTTTCCCATAAATACTACACATTTACCCTAGTTTGCCATGGTTTTGTGCTTTTTTAAAATGCTTACCATATGGCTCAGGTGTTTACAGTGCTTACCTATGCTTTACCACGCTTTGCTATGTTTTTACTATGAGAACCCTTTCTAAAGATGAAAGTCCATGTTCATGTTATTATTGAGTGCGCGATAGCGCAGTTGTAGTGTCAGGGCTCAGCAGTCTAAAATGATACATTCCTTTCATTTCTCTTCTTCACCAAATGCGGAACGTTTGAAATCCTGCACCCTGACACAAGCTGATAGGCTCGGATGAAAATAAAGTGTATAAATGCTTTTGCATGAAGTAAACATGAAAAGCGCAAACTCAGTTTGTATTAGGGTTGCCACCTGTCAGGGTTTGACCTGGCATACAGTGTGCGAGCCCGCCCTCTGACAGACTGGTGGTCTGCAGCACAGGTTAAAGAAGCGTGAGCTGGACAAGGGAATGAATGTGTCAGCTGTCAAAATGAATATGAGAATGGCAGTGAGTGATGAAGCTAATTTGCTTTAAAAAATTAAAGCAGACCGGACATTTCCATCAATGGATTTAAACTGCACCTGCTACTGTGGTACCTTAGGAAGGTTATTTTCTAGGTTAAGCAGTTTTGTTTGTTTGTTTGTTTGTTTTTAAGCAAGGGGCTAATTAAGTAGCAGCCAACATTGTTTATGCCAGACTTGTTATAAAATCTGTAACAGTGGTGTAAATTTGCTTTGGATTGTTATTGTCGATACGTGTAGATCCTACTGTCCACCGTGCAGGCATCGCAAAGTCCCTAAACAATGTGTTAAAATAAATTAGTTCTGCACTGTATATAAAAAAGTTGATTTTGCCAGTGCTTGCTAGTCTGTTCACCAGTTTTAAATTTAAAGCGTTTTAGTTTCGGCTTTATTGTTTAAGTTTTCACACGTGCGATACTCTTACTACAAATAATTCCTAAATTAAACTGATCATTCCACCGTGTTATGTTAGTGAGCCATAGATAAGTTTTAAACGTGAGTTGGCAAATGCCTATCGTTAAAGTGTACTGCAGTTAGTAATCCTTTCTGATCTCTTAAAATTTAGGGCCATATAAGAACGATAAATATTATAAGTCATTTTTAGAAGGCCTTCATTGTTGTTTTCCAACTTGCTGCAGTGACATTGTAGATGCAACAAGTTACTTTTAACAGATACATTTCTTTAAGTAAACATGTATTTGAATATTTTTAAATTAAAAGCAGAAATACAAAAACGTGTGGGATTTCTTTGTGAAAGTGCTACGTGATACACGCCAATTCAAAAACCATCAAAATCTACCAAGGTAGCAAATCTGCGAATTTAAACTGCCAAACTGTCCAGTTGTACGTGACATTAGAAAACTATTGAGTGCGAACAGCCAATCAGCTTCCGGATCTAGCGGGCTTCTATTCTGCATAGATGCCCGCTGGAACGTTGAAGTGCTTAACTTTGAATTACATTTTAAAACCAGTCCGCGCATAAATACTGGCCTTTTCTATAACATTCTACAACTAATCTGATAACATAAAAAAAAATAAAAAAACTACTAAACATACTTTCTGACGCTGGTCTAGAGACAAACAAAATTATGTCTGTGACAGGACACCGTAATGAAAGCTGAGTTCGCAGCTACTAGACAGCAAATCAACAGGGAAGACACGACTGGTCCACAATTCTGTCATCGGCTGGATCCAAACAACACCCTCCATCAAAACCAGACAGTTAAACTGCCAACCCTGTTTCAGTTCTTTCCTCACTAGCCAATCCTCTCCCTGCCGTCTTGAACAACGTCCCGCCTCCAACAACAAGTTTCGAGTCAGACTTAAAACTACACGGAACATTCAAAAATTGTACTTGATCAATTAAATGTCCAGATCAATTATAATAAAAAAGAGTAAGACCTCAATAAATAAATAAATACATAAATATGTTAGCAATAATAAAAAAATTAAAAATAACAAAAATATGTTTTTCTCTACATGTATGTCTTTTTTCAATTCTAATTATGTTAGGTACTATTTTCCTCAGCGGAATGTTACCTGGCAAAATATCAGAAGTTATAGTAAATATAGGGTTTAAAGTTTTTTTTTCAATGAGAAAATAAAGAAATAAGTCGTTTTCTAATAGCGATCAAGCCCTCTCGATGCGGGCTGTACCATGTGGTACATGAACTTGACTTTCATTAGCACCCTTGACAACGGCTCGGGAAGCATAACTAAAGTCGTGGTCATCTACCACACGGTAGAGCCCGCATCAACGGGCTCTATCGCTTAATTCAACCACACATATGCGTGCTTGTATGAATAAACATTGCATATTTAGTCGTAGCCATTAGTAACGTTGAAAAACCCAAACCAAACGAGTACATTGTGACTCATTTCGTCTCTTTTTTACCGAGACACAACCGATTGTCCCATAGTTTCTAACGTATGTTAATATTTTCTTTTCTTTTGGGGGGTGGTGGCCAAATTTGCCATGACACAATGACTCTAAAATAATTCTAACCGTCATAAACGGGCATTTTTGGAACAGAAATTATTTATTAAAAAAATTAAAAAATACATAAAGGCAGACTGGTCATCAGGTATGACTAGACTCTAACTACCATGATATAGCTATTTTTCTAGCTTGCAAATTTGATTGCTAGAAATGTCAAGTGCAGTATACCGTGTATACTGCATGATGATTGATTTACACAGAGATCTGGTGGTAATGCATTACAGTATATTACAGTTTTGCTAGATCTAGACTGACTGAGATATATGTCAGGGTTCGGTCTGTGGAAAAGGTATTTGTATAACTGCTCATTTAGATAGATCACAAGTGGCCAGCAGTTTACTACAAGCTCAGTAATGTCCTGTTTTTCTTGTTCAGGTGTAAATGATCCCTGAGGATGACATCATCATGTTACAGGGCCTGGCTCATTGCAGGGCTGTGTTCATCGTGCTTGTCTCCCCTGGCAGTGGCTAGTAACAGTGAGTTTTGCAATATTTTATTGCTATTGTTTCTTTCTTATTTAACGACTTGTAGGATGACTTGGTCCAGCTAACAAGCACACACATTTCAGCACTTTCATTTCTGATTTTTACTGACAGGTGCTTTCATATTATCTCCAGATACTGATGGATGCATTTGGTTCTAAATATACAGTATAACAACTGAATGCGATATGCGTATAGGCTTCTATACCCACTTCTGTGTCTGATCCTCTCATTCGCTTTCCAAACAAGATCCTTACCAAGTTTCATCCGAAGTGGACAAGCAGTTGTCTAGATTCCATACATATAACATGTAGAGACAGACACACAGGGACGTTGTGGGAATAAGGAGCAGGTTGTGTTGTGGTAATGTGGATCAGGGTTCTTCTTATTTTAATAGAGTATACATGTTTATCTTCTAGACTTGTTCTCTGTGAACTGCACTGCTGAAAGCACTGGGCGAATCAGTGAGGTGACTGAGCTGCGATGCATTCTACAATCTCAAAGCAAGAATCTGACCATTGAAAATATTCTGTGGAAAAAAGTGGGATCACACAGCAACCTACTGAGTTCAACTCCGAGGTTCCAACTTAAAAAGGAATGGAATAATATTGATAGAGATGTGTCCCTGCTGGTGAAAGACACCCAAATCACAGACGAGGGGATCTACAAATGTGTTGTGTCTTCCGATGGGGGGAATGGGGATGCACAGATCACTCTGAAAGTAAAGGGTAAGATTACATTTTTATCAAGTTTTGTTTTTTCTTCTTTCAGAACAACTGGTGCCACTGACACATGATAGTAAATGGCTTTGTGGATTTCTCCTTGTGTGTTTTGGGGTCTATTAGGCTTTAGCTGAGAACAATAAGGAGAGCCATGCAGTGCTTCTGTTACAGTTGAAATGTTTTCCTTTTAAAAAATGTGTTTTAGATCAAATTAGCTGACTCCCAGATGTTATTAAGTGTAGGGGCAGTGTTGTGTTCTGCACTACGGATTCTGCCCCGTTGGTGAGATTAGATAAGATTAGACGCCCTATAACAACAAATGCAGACGAGCCAGCTATTTTGCATAGCGGTTAAAGCGCTTGCCTGCGGTGCGAGGGGTCATCACTCCGCGCACGGCCTCCACCCTGTTACATAAGCAAGCCCAGCATTGCCACCTCAGTCAACTACTGATATCTTATAAGGCATTTTAGAATGCAACTTCATATTTTCAGTGACATAATATGGATGACATGTTGGGGTCTTGTGACTGGTTGAGATACTGGCTTAATATTTGAAACAAAGGTGTTCTCTGATTCTCTTGTTAAAGGTCAAGAACAATTAACCCTTTTTTTGCCAGTGATTTTACAAGGCTATTGCCGCCATGCTGTTGTCATATGTCAGAGAACATTTGAGGTTGTGACTTCTTATTTGCAGGCTTGTCTAAACACTGTGTGCTAATGTCTCATGTGAATGTTTCGATTTCTGCATGACACAGATTTTTTCTATTTTTTATTCAGCTGACTATAGCAAACCCACAGTGCACCTCACTCCTGAACAAACCCTGCAGGAAGGTGAGGAGGTGATCTTGAGGTGCAGCTCTGGAGAGGGGTACCCTGAGGCACAGATTCACTGGTTTGATCACAATGGCTGTGACTTAAGTGGTAGAGCCCAATTCAGCTTTACACAGGCACCAAACAAACGCTTCACCTTGACCAGCGAGTTAACCATCACTCTGAACTCCAGCTCCCTGCCCCACAGATGCTCTGTGATCAACCAGCAAGGAGAGGCTGAGACAAACAGAGAGCTGAACTTCACATTGGGTATGTTGAACAGGATTATAGAGTCACTAGATAAGAGAGGCTGAGACAAGCAGCGAGCTGCACTTCTCATTGGATATGTTGAGCAGGATCTTAGGGACACTAGACACAGCGTTATTCAGTTCTGTGTTTATCAATGCACAAGGATGGGAAGTTCAAAACACCTACCTTAGGGAAATCCTTAAAAAAATCTTTGCCATAGGTTTCTCATTAGAGAAATGTGGCAGATTAAATTAAAAAGAGCTATTTTTTCTGTTCAACATAAACTTCCCAATTTACAACAAAACTGTTAGATTTGTAAACACAATAGCATTAGCTACTGTATTAATTATAACCAGGGCTGTACATTTAGATTTTTAACTACTGGCCCCTTGGGTCACTGAGCTAGTCTTTTATCTGGCCCAATATATTTATATATTTTTTCATGGTGGTTTTTATTTTCAGTATGTTTATAACTGTGTATGGAAAGCAAAGAGAGCCCATGTCTCAAAAGAAAGTGGTTAAACGAAGCCTTTCAATATACGTTACTTCAGCCAGTAAACATGCACACATTAGTGTGCTTGTCAGAAAATGAAAATACTGTATGCAAGATTTGAAAATGTATGTGTACAAATGATACTCATTTTTTCACAAGCAAACCCGCAACCAGGCTGTTACCATACGGTCACAGCAACGCTTAAACTGAATTATAATAATCCTAATTAGGGATGGGTCAGTGTAGTCAAATATATAATTAGAAAAAAATAAAATAAAAAAAATTCAAATAGCATATTACACATTCGAGTACACAAAAAAACCTTATACATTAGCTACTAGTAGAAGAAAACACATCTTTCTTTTATTTTTTTTAATACTGACGCTTAAAACGTGTCAGTATTGCATGTTAAACGTAACGAACCTAATTAATTATGCAATGCTTATAATAGCAATATTCTACAGTAATTATTGCCTTGTTTTTAGCTAATGTTAACAGATCCCTGCATGAGTTCGGCTGTAATGACTGTACACAGCAGCTTCTGCAGCTGTTGCTAGCCAGTAGTAAAACAGCTTCCGGGAGCATGGCAGTGGCGAACTTTGAATGTGTGAATGGAAGTAAAATAATGTATATAGCAAGTGCTAAAATAAATAATCGACATTAGAAAGGTAATTTAACGTTATGATGAACATAAAGACATACTAAATGTTAAGCACAACAACGCAGTGACTAATAAGAAAAGGCAAGATACTTGGAGTTGGAAAGGAGTTATTTTTTAACTCTGGACTGCAGTTCAATGTAAAACATCTACTGTTGACTTTCTGTGAATGGATGGAGTAACATCAGCATTTGCACTGACCTTTAAAAGTACAACAGGTGTCCTTGTTTTGAATTATTTACAGGTTACTGAATAAACAAAGTAACTTGACTTAGATTCATCTGGTGTACTTGATGGCTAGTTGTAATTAGTAATGTTAAACTATTGTAATGTTGGAATGTATTTTCTATTATTTTGGCTAGGTTACAGTATTTACACTATTAAGATTATTTTATAAATATATTTTGTTAGAATTAAACAGATGTAGAATATTTAGGTTTCTATATGATAGGTATTATTTTATTCTGAATACCTTACAGCAAAAATTATTATTTGGTGGTTTGCGCAATATTATGCTACTGTTGCTTTAATTGGAAGAGATACGCACTGTGACGTTGCTGCTCACCGAGTTCTGTATTTTAATTCATTAAACAAAAGGAAAAAAGGTGCCGGAGGAAATAGGGTATTGAATGAAGAAACCTCATCTTGGACATTGTTTGAACACTTTGTGAACCCGGCTAAACTTTACCGGCTTACACTGTTATGCTGTCTGCTTGTACACATGCATTTGCCTATTATTCTTGGTAGCGTAAGGGACCAGAGTTCGGGTAATCGAATACACAAAAATGTTACACCCTGTGTATTTTAATTGGAAACTATTCAAAATTCCCATCCCAAGTCCTAATAATAAACACTATTAAAACAATATTCATAATGCTAAATAATAAAAATCCTTCTTGGAGCGTTAGCACCAGTCTTGCTGAGTGATACCAGCAAGTCCTGAAAAGATTGTGAACGGCATGTTTGACCTGAACACATCGGATCCCAAATCAAAAAGTTAGACAATTCAATCGCGTATCTGGGTATCCATCGGGGCATCTTACTGTGAGACTGGATATGATGTAAACGAAATGTTGAATTCACAACAGATAAAGCTGTTGTTTTATCTGCAAGTGTGGGAAACTGATGCCAAACAAGGCAGAACGTTACTTTTTTTTCACTGTCATAATGAAGCCTCCACTCTAAATGTTCGTCTTCATTTTTTTCATAATTACTTTCTGTGTGATTTATTGATTTCATCGCTTTCCTTTTGGCTTATTGTTTGCTTAGTTATAGAAAACCAGATTTGTAAAAGATTTGCCATGTCGCGGGAAGGAGTACCAACAAATATGACATGTGGCGGCTGAACCCTGCAGCTGTGCTATTCCTCTGCAGACACACAATACTGAACCCTGCAGCTGGGCTATTCCTCTGCAGAGACACAATACTGAATCCTGCAGCTGTGCTATTCCTCTGCAGACACACAATACTGAAACCTGCAGCTGTACTATTCCTCTGTGAGACACAAGACTGAATCCTGCAGCTGGGCTATTCCTCTGTGAGACACAAGACTGAACCCTGCAGCTGGGCTATTCCTCTGTGAGACACAATACTGGACCCTGCAGCTGGGCTATTCCTCTGTGAGACACAAGACTGAATCCTGCAGCTGGGCTATTCCTCTGCAGAGACACAAGACTGAATCCTGCAGCTGTGCTATTCCTCTGCAGAGACACAATACTGAACCCTGCAGCTGTGCTATTCCTCTGCAGACACACAATACTGAAACCTGCAGCTGTTCTATTCCTCTGTGAGACACAAGACTAAATCCTGCAGCTGGGCTATTCCTCTGTGAGACACAAGACTGAATCCTGCAGCTGGGCTATTCCTCTGTGAGACACAAGGCCCTGTTTCTCTACCCACAGCCACCTCAGTTATAAAAAAAAAAATATGAATTAAATCTGTAAAATGGCAGCATAATTGGTGGTTTAATTTAAGCAGTAATCGGTTCATTTTAGATGCAAGACACTTTCATCCCCTCTTCAAATATAATATAATGATAATATACAAATCTGTATATTATCAGTGCAGAATTACTTTCTTCTTCATTACAACAATGATGTTTCTGCACTGGTGACTATCTAGCCTACATTTTTTTCCATACCCTTTGAATGTATTTGAGAAATGTCCGATTAACTATGCAGAGATATTTATACCATATTCGTACTATCTATATCAGGAGTGTCCAAAGACGGTCCTATAGGGGTGTAGCAGGGCTGGGGCCATGTACATAATGAGGGGGCTCTAGTGATTGTTTATTGTAAATACGGGTGTGTGTAGCAGCCTGCCTGCTCTGTTTTGTTGCAGGAACAAGCAGCATGTGTGTGTGTTTACCAGCTGCTAGCTCCTAATCAGCAGGTGGACATGATACAGCAGAGCACCAGGAATAAAAAGGTCCCGATTATACAGATCGGGGCTGCTGTAACCCATAGGGGTCAGTGCGCTGCTGCTGCTGCCAGCACGATTCACTCACCAGTCTGTGTCCATATCCTTCCTGGTCTGACGTCACCATGAGCTATCCTGCCACACAATCACATGGTTTCATTGTATTGTATAGGCTGTGGTGTGACTAGCATGTTAGTGTCAGCAGAAAATACCCACCCCGTTTACTGTGCATGTAGTCCTGTGTCCCAGTGCTGGTTGGAAGGGAGTTATGGTGTATGGATACTGTGTGTACAATAATCTCATCTTTGTGTTGTTCATGTATCTCTAGGTCCTAAAGCACTGGCAGATGAAAATAGACCAAGACGGAGCGTTCTGTGGATCCCCTGTGTGCTCTTCCTGGTTTTCTTCATAGGTTTTGTTCTACGAAAAATCTACAAAAATCAGAAAGCCAGCAATGTCAATGACATGATATGAAGAACCCCCTCTCAATGTATCGAGCCTCATGCCTGTTGCTGATTCCCAGTAATTGTAGAGTGACACACTGTTTTTATTAATGGCACTTTCTGTGTCTATTCTGTCCCTTTGTCTTTAACTTCTTCAATTTGAAGATATTTAGTGAGTGAGGGACCTGGGGTAAATGAGGTAACAATTACATCCCCATCCTAGTCTTTCTACATTTTCTCATCTGTTTTAAAATGCAAATTGATAAGAGACAAATATAAATAGATACATAAATGAAGTTCGACTGGGTTTGCACAGTGATTGTTTAAGTCTTGTTTAAATCTTTTATTTATAATTTAATAAACAAATCATAGTTAAAAACTTCTGACAGTGCTAATTAAACTAATTGCTGTCTGTTTTACAATGTATAAGTCAAGTCTGAGGTGTGTCACCTATGGAATACATTATAAAAAGGAATACACTGCAGCAAGAGGTAGAGACTCTGTAGAAGTGCGATCAAAGCTTGAGAGAGGGGACTTTGTTTTATACACTATAGATAGCCACTAAAGCTTTAGGAACTTCATTGAGCTCCCACATACAGAGGAAAGAAAAGCAATAAGGAAGGTGTGCCGTTCTATAGCAGGCCCAGTTCAGACACTAGATAAACTCTTGAGAGGAAGTGGCACCTCATTCCATTCTGAATGAAGAAGTAGCAGAGTTCTGCATTGCTTTCATTTCACATGCCAGTTAAAACATGCTCAATTCCACTGGATGAGAGTCAAAGGGATCTTCAGAACACAGACATGCATGATAGATAGCCTGTTGAAACTCAGGTAAAAGGGAAACGCCCATCTTATCCAGTAGAGGGCGCGCTGTGCTCTTGTATTCTGTATAGACACGTGTTCCTGCACTGCACTAACTTCAATGGCTTTACCATTGTCAATATCTGTATTCATGATTGTTTTTGTAACGTTTTTAAATCTAATAAAAACTAACATTTTCAATCTAAAACTGTTTTATTATTCATTGTAGTTGGATTGTTGTATTGTGAATCTGGGTGCGATTTGTCAGTGTTCCAGGGTGGGGTGGAATAAAACAAACCATCAGGGAAAGCCTTGACACATCTATAATACACAATGTAAACACTTAAGAGAATCAATAAGTTACGTATTTATACCGAATGAGTCAACTGATAAAACATCTCTAGGAATCACACATTTGCCAAATCAAGTATAACCTTATTGTGGCAAAGTGGTGAATACGTTGAGGTGTTTGCAGTGCAGAGCGGATTAATCACACAGACATGATTGACAGGTGCAAGGGTGTTTATTAATGATTATACTGTCCAGCGCCTTATGGTAAAACCTGCAAACAATAATAATGATGTAAGTGGTATAGCGTTGTGTATCACTCCTGTTTGTAATCCCACGGTTTTGACCCACAACCAAAAAGTCCCGTCTTTCCTCACCCACACAAACCACAAACAGGCACAGTTCCTACAGTGCGTGAATTAAGTGCTCGTGGTGCAAAGACAGTTCCGATGTGAAAAGTGAGTGTTGATGTCCGGGTTAATGCTGGCCTGCGGATCGTGCGAGTATTCTTTAAAGACAAACACAAAACAAACAGTATTACCAGACAGACGAATACACAGAACACTCACGGTTTCTATTTCACAATTTACGTGGTCCCTCTAAGTTTGTTTACTAACCATCTACAAAGGAACAGATCACTGAACCTACACGCCCCTATTTATACCCTCGCCCATGAACCCTAGGTTAACGAGCGCATCTGCTCCTCCAATCCTCGGATGCGACGCCGTCTACCGTCCGGGTCAGTGAGCTTGTGTGTTGTAGCTCCGCCCCTTTCCTAAATGGCCGACTTCCACCTACCCTACCGAATAAATTGTCTTGCCATTTGCTTAAGGTTACTCCGTTCCTTCTTTCTAGTGCCCTCACAGGTCGGGAAGGAGATCTAACACCAAGCCTCATTCAATTTCTGTCACACTTATTGATAACGACACAGAGAACACCTGATGAAGCCTAATGAAGAGATGGACTTCAAATGGAGTTTAGAAAAATGGGGCATTCAGAACAGAAAATAGGAGACACTTTTTTACACAGAGAATCGTGAGGGTCTGGAATCAACTCCCCAGTAATGTTGTTGAAGCTGACACCCTGGGATCCTTCAAGAAGCTGCTTGATGAGATTTTGGGATCAATAAGCTACTAACAACCAAACGAGCAAGATGGGCCGAATGGCCTCCTCTTGTTTGTAAACTTTCTTATGTTCTTATGGTCTTAAGAGGCAAAACGTTGTGCACACATAGAAGAATAAGAAATTGAGGAAACTAACAGAGACCAAGGCAAGAGATCCAACAGGACAGGATTCTCTACCATCTCCTGGCTACCCCAAGGATACATTGAATAGGAACTTAGGGCTAAACTATTTTTTCTTTTTCAGGAAATAACCTTTTTTTTTCCTTTATAGCAACTAACCAGAAATACATTTATCTTTTAGGATATCTTGCAAAGAAATTAACCTCTTTCTTTCCCAGCACTTAAATACCACCGTACCAACACAGCCACCCTTTACAGCACTCCAGAAAGGTAAATATAGATTGTGTTTGTAGTGGAAACCTAATTGTGCCAACACAAGGTACAAATCAATCATTCTCTCACTTCTCACCCCACCTACACTCCAGGCACACTACAACACATAACCCTAACCACTCTTTCCTTTCAGCACTATGGAATCCTCCATACACCCAGTAAAGGCTTTCTACAGATTGATCCAAACAATCCACCATTTGGACAACGTGAATGAAGCTATCATCAACAATAGAGTCCTGCCTGGAATGCTGAAGCAAACCAACCACTTGCAATTCTACATCAAACCAGCCGTGCCAGCTCCAGCCATGGCAGATCTCTTAGCAGCCAGTGCTAAAAATTAGATGCGCACAAATCTTCAAATCCTGCAAATACACTATGAAGATACACTTTCCAGACTACAAACAGACCTGCACAAAATACCAACCAGGAACTGGGAGGAACCATCCCAGAAGGCAAAAACATGGGCCTGCAGGAATTTCAGGAGAAGATTAAGCAGACAACTTTCCAGACAGCTTTTCTGATAGCACAAGAGAATCTGGCGCCAGTGCAGACAACCAAGCAACCCCAGCCGAACCTTAGCAACAACTCCTTCTCAGTCCTGGCAGACAAGGAACCTCAACCCCAGAGGTCCAAGAAACCACACACCAGCAATGTAGCCACCTACATTTCAGAAAAGATTACCATGATCTCAACAAACACATTGCAACCAAACAACAACACCAGACAGAGGAGCCTCTCAGACCAACCAACAGAAACAAATGCAGACTGGCTGTGCATCCAAGCCCCTACATGTGCTGCCCAGCTCAACACACCTACTGGACCCCCTGAACCCATCTCGGATTCTAACCAAACTCCCACTCCCAACCATAACCCTAACTCCAACCCACACCCTAACCCCACCCTTCACCCCAAACCCAAACCTAACCGCAGGCATATCTCCAACCCTTACCCCCGCTACACCCCACCTCCAACCCTAACCCACACCGCACCCCTACCTAGACTCTACCAGAGAACCGACGACTCAGCAGCAGTCCAGCAACACATCCCAGGAGAATCTACGAGGTTCACAGACACATCAACATGGATAAAAAGAACATAGACTAGAACCTGCAAACTATCAAGAACATTCTCTTCATTAGGAACTCGAACCTCCACAGAATCCCGGACCACACCCAGAGTCAAATACAGATTGAAAGCTAAAAATCAGATACCCTTCCTACCCAAATCCAACTGGGAACCAAATAACAACCAAGTTCCATAGGAAATCACAGAGATTATTCTTGAAGACCTAAAAGCAATACACAGCCTTAACCCAGGGAACTACAAAACAGAAGAAACGTAACGGCACCAGAAAGGATAGCACTTAAGGAATTACAAAAACATACCAACATAATTTTCAAACCAGCAGACAAGGGTAGTTCAATAGTAATAATGGATAGAGAAGACTACATCTTTGAAGCCAACAGGCAACTAAACAATCCAGAACATTACAGGAAATTAGATGCACCAATTTATCTTGATTTTGCCAGATTTTCAATTACCAGAAAACAGACACACTATCTCAGGGGGGCAGACACACCCAGAGCACGCATTTTTTACATGCTACCAAAAATACACAAATCGCCAGACACATGGACTATCCCACACACCATACCACCAGGCAGACCGATAGTATCGGACTGCAACAGCTAATCATATAGAATTGCAGAATACATAGACCACTTTTTAAACCCCCTATCCACCAAACACACTAGCTACCTCAAAGACACATATGACTTCATAGAAAAAATTAAAAAACACAAACTACCAGAAACTGCTTTTCTTTTTACAATAGATATAGACAGCTTGTACACAAACATAGAGACCAACGCAGGCATTGCAGCTATCAGGAAATGTCTGAATCTAAATCGGGATCCAACCAGACCAGACGAGGAACTGATCAAACCCCTGGAAATCAGCTTAACGAAACAATCCTCCCCAGATGCCCACAGAGACCAACGCACTAGTTCAGGAACCTAGATGAGGGGCACTTGCACACATAGCATGGAGGAATTTAAAAATGTCACCTCTTTACTTAACACATACCATCAGTCCCGATGAATATTTCACCTTAATGGACTGATGGTATGTGTTAAGACACACACCTTTACACAAAACAGCAGTAACTGCATCTATGCAGTACAATGTTATACATGCAAAATCATTTACATTGGAGAAACAGGCAACACTTTCCAAGAAGACTAACACAATACATCTATAATATCAAACACAAAAAAGAATCACAAACACCTCTAATAGCACACCTTCTACAACACAACTTGGAATCTCTGAATATCACAGGGCTGGAGAGGAACCAGAACTGGACAATCGGAGAAAGGAAATGGAGAGAAAAAGACTGGATCAACAAACTACAAACTACTTTCCCGCTGGGCCTAAACATTAAGAACTCCATGACAGACCTAAACTAGAAAAAAAAAAAAAAATAGAAAAATAAATCCAAAAAGAGTTGGATGGCCCGTGCATCTTTCTTTCCCTGGAAAACCAACCAAGTGTAGGGTTCTCAGGGAAACAAAGTTCATACCCCACCCTCACCTTAACCCGAAACTGAACCCGAAACTGAACCTGAACCCGAACCCGAATCCTAACCCTAACCATAACAACGACAATGCAGGCAATAGTCCTGACATTATCAGTGCACTAGAGATGCCATTTTGAAAACAGCTGTGAAACAAACTTTAAAGTTGTAAATGTAAAAAGTTGTCAGGGTGTTAACAATGAAAAAAATCCAGGTACGTTATTTAAACAGTTGTAGCAGCACATGGGGATGGGTAACCCTGCATTTTTCTGAACCCCTCTACTTACTCTTTAAGCCTTCATACATATGTGAAGGTCTAATGCACTAATCAAAGCCCATGCTTGAGATGAAGCCTGTCACTGTGTTTACAGCCGAGTAGCAATGCACAGTAGTGCAGGCATTGTGCTGGCTTGCTAAACCTCAAAGACATCACAAAAGAGAAGCTTGACGTGGCTTCCTGCCTGCAGGGCAGATGTGCACTGCTCTATCAAATAGCCTGTGTGCAGATGCAATCCCTGGACTCCAGCCTATAGATAACTGATAACCCCAGCTCCTGCAGCATGGAGGCTTGTCTGAGACTGTGCTTCTTAGGATTTCTCATTTTATCAGTGAGAGGTGGATCACAAAGCGGTATGTGGGCTCTAACACCAGCCAGCTGGTACATTCATAAATTCATAGTGGCTCTTTTGTTAAACGTTTTGATGCAAATCTGTTTGGGTAAGTTTAACTGCCTCTTTGCTTTGGCACATGTATTGCCTTTTTTTTTTTGGATTCCCTAAACAAACGTTATAGCTTAATTACAAAAATTAGAAAATAATGATCAAAAGATTAATTGGAGGCATCCACCAGCATTTAAATTACAGATTTGAAAAAATAAAATGAAATCCTTGGAAAGTAGAAGCTTCTAACAGGAATACATTCTTTAAAATGAGATCATCTTTAAAATGCACACGTACTGTACAGTGTCAATTACTGGTGCATATTATATCAAAATTGTATCTCTGAAAATATAACTTTAAGCGATGGTTTCCATTGGTCCTGTATGTTTGTAGGAAACATTAGAACACACACAAACAAGGATGCACTACTAGAACAGTAGAATGATACACTGAAGTGATAACTACAGCATGCGTTGAGTGTACAAGGGAATCTGATTGGATCAAACCCGAGATGGAGTCCAGGGACTCTGTGTTATAGAGCTTGCGATTAGAGAGCATAGAATCGTGTAGTACAGCAAAGGAAAAACCAATGTAGGGGTTACAGTGAAGTGTAGAGAAGCATCGGACATCAAGAAAGACATTGTCCGCAGAATGCATCTCTGCCTTTCTTTACCACTAAACTGCAGAATTATCAGAAACATTTACAATATGAAACATTTGTAAGATATACATCGCCCGGCGGCACACAATCTAACACAATATTAACAATACTTTCACGTCGTTTCAAAACTCTAGTCTTGAATGAACTTCTGCTATTTGATACAGGAAAAAAACACGGCAGTATAAGAAACACACTCGGGATTTCGAATTTTGACTACATATTTGCAATGTGCTCCTTCATATGTGTGTCTGTCATTAAACGCACAATGCGCCTTCGTGTTTATCTAGCTTGTTTTTTACTCATGGCGTGTGCGTGTTTATGAGATTCAAGAAAAGAAAGCGGTCAGGCGTCCGCTGTTCAAGGGAAGTCACATTTATAGACATGATCATTGGGTGTGAACGTGTGGTTTTGCATTCTTGCAGTCATGTCTGTCTGGTCAGCTCAAATTAGTCTAATAGCGCTAAACCAGCGACTGCATTTTTAATACATTTTCAGCCTGGCTTTCATAAGGCGAATTTTAGAGAGAAAATAGAGGTCGCAATCTAATTATGCGACTCGATTTTCAACAGGGGCAGGTTCATTTCCCCTACTCGCAATGCCCTTTGCGACTCCTGCTTATGACTGATTTAATTGAAACGACAATTGATTTTCAGCTTCATTAACAAGCCAATTAGTCACATGGAAAACAGCGAGGCAGCGCACAAGTAGTCGCAACAACTGGAAAAAAGAAAGGAAAAATACCGTCTTAGCCACCAAAGTTGAGCTTTTTGCTCGATGATATATCAGCAGATAAAACTGTCATGTTCGGCAAAAGGTCCGGAGCCACTGCTAAATTTAAAATACAGAAGGATAACCGAAAAAATAAGCGCAACCTCTTCCATAAAAAGGTCAAATAAAGAAGTCCAAAAAGATTCTGGGACCTAAAGTTGTAATGCACCCCTAATCTCTGTAAGGGGCTTTGGATAAAAGCGTCTGCTAAAGACTAAATCATAATAATAATAATAATAATAATAATAATAATAATAATAATAATAATAATAATAATAATAATAATACAGCGTTCCTATAGAAAAAAAGCAATCCTTAATTTGTTTCAATATCACAATGCATTCTCTGATGCAATATTATTACACTCATATTCTTTACATGCAATATTTGAATGTTTATGTATGTTTTTGAAACATCATAGTAAAAATGTTAAACATTAATATGCGTTTGTTACATATCTTTTCGAATGGTCATATGTCCATTGTGTATTTAATATATTATAAATTAGCCAGTCTCCACTTAAAAGCTCCTATTCGAATTTTATGAACAAGGCACTGTTCTCCATGATAAATGAGTTGTGGCATAAGCCAGGTTACTTAGCAACTACATCCGTGATAACACATTGAGCATCACATCAAACTTGCACAGTTAAAGAACAATGATGTTTTCATTCCTTGAATCTGGGGATATTGCAACGTGTGTAATCTATTACACCTCGCACGTTTAGGAAGCCAGACAACTGATAATATCTGTGTTTGGTTCTATTTTGTTCCACATATTGGAATAGTAGGCTATATACCCTTGCCCTATGGAAAAGTGCATCTGTGTCATCAGTCAGTATCTTTGACATAGAAGACTGACAGATGCCTGATCTGTCCCTCAGCTGTTGTCTGGATGGCAACCGTTGCATGAGATTGAATGTAACCTTTACAGGCATGACTGCGGGCTGTTTGTTATTTCTAAATCAAACTTAATCTGATCACACAGCTCTGTTGTAGTGGCTATATTCAATTTGTATCTACGTAGAACTTGTTTTATAGTTAGATCTAGAAATGTCTGACAGGGACAAAATATGCTGGGTTTAGGGAATGGGTCGTTTTTTTTTACTCATCCCTTCCCTCTCTTCTGCAGTCGAACAATTGGAAGCGCTTCTATATTCTCCATTATAGATTACATCTCAGTAGCCCAGTGGCACTGGAACAATTTTTAAAGGGTGCTGAGAGCCATTGAACAAAACTGTAACCCCTGTATATGATGGAAGTCATGCAAAGCCAAGGGGTGCTACCGCACCCCCAGCACCCCTAGTTCCAGCGCCCCTGCAGTAGCCCTGTCGGCGGTTGCAGTCGAGAGGGGTCATGTCTTAATTGAAGAGTGTATTTTGGTATTTTGCACCTTTTGAAAATAAGGTGTTATTTGCAAAATGGAACCAATTATGAATTTCAGTTGTTTAACAAGCTGTAATGTGAGTGTATTTTCAAAAAAGCAAAAAGATTAAACATACGACTTTTGAAAATATGTATTGCAATTTATCTGGAGTCGCAATAGTGTTTTGTGACGTGTTTTTCCCTTTTCCTAGTTGAAAACCAGTCTGTTTCTGACAAAACTCTTCCCCTAAAATTGTACATATTTTGCACTTCAGTTAGGTCTGAAAGGGTCTCATTGTATATTTTCTAAAGAATTACATGTTATAGCAGCCATGCGTTTTCATTTTACAACATGCTATCTGGTTTTGCAGAAAGTTCTCTGTTTCTATGTCTTATTCTCAGGATATCTGTTACATGTTAATACAGGAACCTGTTGGTTAAAGCCAGGAAATAAGACATTGGATTATGTTCACCCTCCACACTAGATGAAAGCATGGCTGGCAAACAGATCTCTTTAACCAAGTGTAGTACCAGAGGTCATATTTCAAAATACATATACAAGTTTACTGTAACGAACTGGGCATTTGAGACTTAGACAGCGAATGAAAGATTTACAAAATTATTTTGTTACTACAGTCTTTTTTTTTAGTTTTTTTTTATTTGTATATTATTTTGTAATTAGTTGATTCGGACAGGATTTCCATATTTTGAAAACCGTTTTCTCCCCTGTCCTATTAGATGAAGAGCCCTTGGTCTTGCAGTCTCCTGAGTTCGTCTATGCCTTCAAGGGACACTCAGCCCAGATTAAGTGCTCCATCTCTGAGGCGAGTAAAATTGATGGGCTGTATCTCAAGAGGCGTTTTGCTCAGCCCCAGGACGTGCTGTACCTCTCCTTAGCCACAATGAAGATCAATACTGAGGAGTACAAGAGTCGCTTAACACACCACGGAGAGTGCTGCAGCTTTGCCTTCAACATCACCCAGCTGCAGCTCAATGACAGCGACGGCTATTACTGTGTATGGGGCGGCTTGGACATAGCAACGGGCATGCTTATGAGCTATGAAAGTAACGGGACACTCATTGTAGTGAAAGGTATGTACTTTCATAAGCCATTGTGTACAACAGGCTGAGGGATCTAGCACCGAATGACCTTTATATTCAATGCTGATTCCATTTCAGAATGTGTCTCACATTCATTCAGATCTGATGGCAGAAATACACTGTTGCAAATTAGACAAGCTTCAGCTGAAAGTAATGATCTGAATTCAGCTGTTTATTTTAGGTTTAAACACACTTTATTTTCCTTACTTTATACTTCAAGAATACAGAAATACAGAAAGCAGACTGAACGTTCATAGAGTGCTGTAGTTGTTTCACTCTTGAGGTAATTGGGCTGTCCTCATTTGTAGAATAACTACAGTACACATAAATTAGGAGCAGAGGACACAGTTGGGAACTAAGACACTTCTTCACACAGAGAGTATGGAATGGGTTACCTAGTCGTGTTGTTGAAAGAGACTCTTCTTCACACAGAGGGGTAAGGGGATGGAATGGGTGATGCTGGATGACTTGGATCCTTTAAGACTCGACTTGACAGATCAATCAGCTAATAGGAACCGGACGAGCACTGAGGACTGAATGGCATTTGGATTGTAACTCTTCCTTGTATTGTATTGTATTGTATTGTATTATATTATATTGGATTGGATTGGATTGGATTGGATCGTAGCTCTTATGTACTCTATGACCTTTCCTGGTGTATCCTTTCACTGTGGTAAAGCATACATACATAGTCACATAGAATCCAAACAGACTCAAAACAAATTGTTATTATCGAATGGAAAAAACAAACAACAGTAAATATTACCTACAAGGTTTATTTGTGGTTTGACAACTTTATTGGCTTACTGTGTCAATGATGATTAATTAAGAACGCTTTGAGAATCAATGTCACAGGAGGTTCGTCAGCTATTGTAAGATACATTTCTCATGCTACTGCTGCCACATCCTGTCACAGGGATAGATAATGCTGTATCAGGTCATACACATCATTGTAAGACCTTCAAGAACATATATCACACAGCTACTACAGAACCCTGGAAAAAGACAAACAGTATATAATATATTGTATTGCATTTAATTCATAAAACACCTTTAATAATTTGTAGGCCATTTGAAAGTAATAAAACTCACTTCTGAGCTTTGAGTGGCTTTGCTGTACTCATCATGCCACTGTAATACTATGCAACAAATGTAACAACATTCCAGGACATCTCTTACAGTTCTGTACTCCCAGGGCCTCTGTATAAAGCAAATGCAATCCAGTCTGATGCCAAAACAAAATTGAAAATAGAAATAGGTTGCTAAATCTTTGCACCTCCCTGTGTACCTGTGAACTGAACAATGCTGCTCGCGGTGCTTGAGTCACACCGTTGAGTCCCACTGATAGCTATCAAATTACTTTTGTTTTTATCACACTGCAGTTAATATTCAGTAACACACTATAGCACAACGGAATGTGTACGTTTACAGGTTTCTAATGATTTTCATTATTGCAATGTGCTGTAAATGTATGGCAGTCTGTATATTGATTAATCGTATTATTAATGAGCAAGATTGTAATTAGTGCAAACCCTAGGCAGTATTTCCACAGTACAATTCCATGTTACTGGTGAACTCCTTATCAAGTCAACTTCCTGTGACTATCTTTGCTCAGTCCCTTGAAGTTATATTACAAGGTTCTGCCTGTGCTCCTCTACCCTGCACCAGACAGTTTCAAGGGTTGTAATACTGTGTAAATGTTCTCTTGTTTGTTCCAGAGCCTCGTGTCTCGTGCCCACCAGACTCTGCAAGATCGAAGCTGAACTTTTTCCTGATCTTTGTTGTGATGTCAGCCGGTGCCATCGTGGTGTCTGTGGTCATGTGTGTGCTGCTGTGGCACTGCACAGGGGTATGAGCTGCTTTCACAATCTCGTCCTGTCTGTGGGTTGAGTAAAGTGCAGGACACTCATAGATAACACACATATACGCAATAAACCCTGATTTCACTTGAAGTGCTTGTAGCTAACAGCATACTTTCCGTGCATCCCCATTCACTTTATAGTTCTTGATATTGCAAAATCACATGCGGTGTTACACTAGCTAAAAGAAAGTTCTCCGTTAGCTTGCCTTGCTTGCCAGAAAATCTGTTAAACCTAAAGAAGTACCTAATATTATATTTTAAATTAAAATACATTTGTGTTATACTGTGTGTTTCAAAATTGCATATTTGAGCAGTATTTTGCTACTGGAAGATTTATGGAATTATTTTATTAGCTACAGTCACTTTATAGTCTGAGCTATATGATGAGGACAGATTCCAATAATAAACTCCTGCTATGGTGGATGTACTGAAGTTCATAAAGTCCTAAGTACAATTGACAAAGTTACCCAAACGTACAAAATGTATTTTTAGAACAGAAGGTCGACCAGATCCTAATTAATGCAAGCTGCAGTGAAGTACAATTTAAAATCTTGATGGGATTTCTTATTTCATTAAAACATGTTTCTCTATCTATTCCTTTAGAACAAGAAAAGGTACCAGCTAAATAAAATACCCCAAGCAAGGCTCGAAGCAAACTCCAGGGCTCCAGCCAGCCAGCCTCTCCAGGTACTGAGACCCTCAAGCAAACTCTCAGGGCTTCAGCCAGCCGCTTCAGGTACTGAGACCCTCAAGCAAACCCCCAGGGCTCCAGCCAGCCGCTCCAGGTACTGAGACCCTCAAGCAAACCCTCAGGGCTCCAGCCAGCCAGCCGCTCCAGGTACTGAGACCCTCAAGCAAACCCCAGGGCTCCAGCCAGCCAGCCTCTCCAGGTACTGAGACCCTCAAGCAAACCCCCAGGGCTCCAGCCAGCCGCTCCAGGTACTGAGACCCTCAAGCAAACCCCAGGGCTCCAGCCAGCCAGCCGCTCCAGGTACTGAGACCCTCAAGCAAACCCCAGGGCTCCAGCCAGCCAGCCGCTCCAGGTACTGAGAACCAGCCAGCCTTCTTGAAACCTGGAGCATTTTGATATGTTTTCCCTTTTCATTAAGAAGCTAAGATTGTCTGAATACTTTACAGAATGCATATATATATATATATATATATATATATATATATATATATATATATATATATATATATATATATATATATATATGCACACAAACTAATGCCTGTATATACAAGTTTATATTCAAATAATTTTAGCAGAGCAGGATTAAGCTGAGGCTGCGGTCTGTAGATCACAAAGGCCGTTGGTCTTCCTGTCGAAGTTTAATGTCAGGTAAAGTACCTTTCCTCCTAGAGACCTTTCGGATTGCAGTTAGGTATAATCCGAGAAGCTGTTGTTAAAGTGATCATGTATTTTCATTTTACAACTTCATCCCTGGCACTAAAGTAGGCCATTTAGAAAGGCTTCCTTTCAGGTAATGTTGCACTGCCCTACTCATTTTACCAACCCAATGTTTCGCCTCTTGGATGTAATGCCTTTAGCTGCTTATACCATGATATTGAAACAAAAGCACATGTTTTGTATTTTTTTCAAAACTACACCTGAGATCTATAGAGCAAATTTAAGTGCACAATGGCTATGATGTATGCAATGATTTTACTAGCTATAATTGCTTTAACAGGTCATTAATTACAGCCTAAAGGGGAGTGGAAGACCCAGATGTTCTGCACTTACTCCTCCCTGTTTGCTGTTGAGTTGCTTCTTGTAAATCCTCTCTTGTGTTTTCTGTTAAAGTGATACTGAACCTGGTAGTTTGTCTGTGATAGTTTGGACCTTGATTCTATAGTATTTAATTTTTTTTTGTGCCAGTGTATTGCTATCTTTTTGTTTTTGTTTCCGTTACTGTTCTGTGAATGCAAAGACTGCTTGTATGAAGAGCAACAGGAATTCATTAAAGGGCAAATGTAACCAAAATGCTTTCATGTCATTTGTAACGAAGCACTTCACCACATCCTTTTTTTTTTTCTTCTTTTTGTTTATTTGATGAATCTTCGTGTCTGAGCATTTCCGGATTGCCAGAACTGCATAATGATATTGCCATGCTTTATCTTCACATCTAGTATCACTTAAACAGTGTTTCTTAACCTTGTCTAAAGCAGAGTGCAGCTCAGTGTCTTCCTAAAACCAGCCGGAGCCCTTTGTGAAGTGAGGATCACACTGCAATGTAAACTTCATGAATCATTTTAACCCAGTTCAGAAATAGCAACAGCAATAATACTAATAATATAACAATAATAAAAAATAATCTAAGAATGTATACACATACCTCAGTTCAGGTTTCTTCTTGATTTTTTTAATATTTGCAGATATTTTGTCATTTCAGAAACTAAAATGAATAAACGTTGCTGTACACATGTCAATCATTCTGAAACACTGGCTTAAAGCAGCCCAAACCAACACTTTTAAATCCTAGCACTAGCAACACTCACTGCTCCCTTTTCTTACCAGTATCGCTGCTCCCTTTTCTTATCAGCACGAGCAACACTCACTGCTCCCTTTTCTTATCAGCACGAGCAACACTCACTGCTCCCTTTTCTTATCAGCACGAGCAACACTCACTGCTCCCTTTTCTTATCAGCACGAGCAACACTCACTGCTCCCTTTTCTTATCAGCACGAGCAACACTCACTGCTCCCTTTTCTTATCAGCACGAGCAACACTCACTGCTCCCTTTTCTTATTAGCACTAACAACACTATCACTGCTCCCTTTTCTTATCAGCACGAGCAACACTCACTGCTCCCTTTTCTTATCAGCACGAGCAACACTCACTGCTCCCTTTTCTTATCAGCACGAGCAACACTCACTGCTCCCTTTTCTTATCAGCACGAGCAACACTCACTGCTCCCTTTTCTTATCAGCACTAACAACACTATCACTGCTCCCTTTTCTTATCAGCACTAACAACACTATCACTGCTCCCTTTTCTTATCAGCACTAACAACACTATCACTGCTCCCTTTTCTTATCAGCACTAACAACACTATCACTGCTCCCTTTTCTTATCAGCACTAACAACACTATCACTGCTCCCTTTTCTTATTAGCACTAACAACACTATCACTGCTCCCTTTTCTTATTAGCACTAACAACACTATCACTGCTCCCTTTTCTTATTAGCACTAACAACACTATAGCTGCTCCCTTTTCTTATCAGCAGCTTCTCTCATTCAGTATAATACAGATATACCAACACTTTCGATGAGAAGTTGCTTCTGCCTCGTGGTATCTAATAGCATCATGCTGTGTTGTATACCAGACTTACTCAGATAGCCTAGCTGCAATCAGACAGTTTGAATTCTCTTTACCTCACTGCTCTGTGCATTACAATATTTACCTATGCTTTCACTCTACACCCCTTTGCTGTGTTCTAAAGGTGCTTCCGGCCCCTCCACTCGATTATGAAGCTAGTTATTAACAAGCTAGTTCTTCAGTCATAAAGTGTGAGCAGCCATTCCTCCCTATCATTAGCATACCAACATTGCCATATACTTCAAAATACAGGTCCATTAACTCCAGCAGTTACACTACTGTTCACTAATATTTACTACACACACCTAGCACTCAATTCTGTGACAGTGATGTATTTAACAGAGATATTTTGTATTGTTCTAAGAATGTATTTAAAATATGGAACAAAGGTGCCAGTATAGTGTGGCTACCATTTAAAAGTGTAATAAAGTAAAATCTGAATCTCATTTATTCTGCCATAATAATGTTCCCTAGTGACTGAAGTACTGTAAAGGTCATTTTGTAAAGTAAACTGAGATTATATTCTGATAATAATGTAGTTTATCCTGTATGGGCATGGACCACATAAACACTTTGGCCTATTTATTTTAGTATTTGAAGTCACACTACCTCTGACCTGATTGTTCAGAATGTACGGCTGTTTTCCGTTAATGATTAATTAATATTACTAATCCGTGTAAAAGGTACCGCCCACCTTCTAGGGGACTGGAGGGATAGAGAAGAAACCACAGCAGATATTCTCCTCCAGCTCAGCAAAACTAGTTCAACGGCAGCAGTAAAACGCAACACAAACAGTTTGTAGCACATCTCTGGGCTAAATCTTTAAAACAGAACTTGGTATTCTTAGACGCTTAAATTCATTTATATTTTTTTGTGTTAAGAAAGAGTTGTATCACACTGTAAAACACAATATTCAAATTAATCTTTGCAAAGAATGAGCTTTTAAAGGCCCTTTTAAAGGTTATGTGTGAACAGGATGGCTCTGCAGGGGTGACGTCCGACCAGAAACACACTCCACAACAGGGACTGGCAGGTGAAAACTGAGCCGTGGCGCTCAGTATATTTATTAATAAAAAAACAAAAGATTTGAACAAACAAAATACACAAAACAAAAGGCGCGTTGACCAAACAAATAATAAGCAGCACCAAAACAAGTATTGTGCTGGTGTATAAACCAGCACACTAGCAATTGTTATATTCTCTCTCTACATTGAGCACAGACAGCTGCAGGCTTTTATATTCTGGCCAAGGGGTTAACTAGCTATTAATTAATTACCTTATTACCCCTCGGCCATAGTCTGTACGAGTTTAGTAAAGATGCGTGACTGTCAGCTAGTCAGTAGCTGATCAGTCACGCATCCTCACAAGGTTTTTAAAAATCAAATACAAAACACGGCTTTTCGCCATCACATTTATACATCTAAATAATGATGTAAAACAATAATAAACAAAGGGGTGGGACACTCCGTCACACTATGTCTATTTTCAATCAAGTCTTCTTTGTATTGCTTCAATACACAGCAGCAGATCTAGACAGCGCTGCTTCTACAACTGTACAGACACTAATCTAGCCTGTGAAACACATATCTATGGTGAAAGACAATCTGTCTGCTGGAGCTGAAGAGAAAAGTAAATGACACAAACCACCCAGAATGACACACAGAATACATTAACGCTACTTACTCTTTAAACTGTGCAACACAATATTGGGTTGGTCCGCACCTATTAATCCCCCCTCTCTCTGTTTTCTTTGCTGCACAGAGAAGGTTCCTTTCTTTATTGAAAGTTTGCTCACTAGAAGATCAGTATTTCCTTTCAAAGAGACACCGTGCCCAACACTGACTCTAATACCCATGGGCCTGTATGGAGGAGAGGGCTGCTCGGTAGTGTTGACCTTCCAGTGATGTTTGAACAAAGCAATGAAAAGAGGTGCATGAAAAAAGGCAATTCAGCTAATATAAAGAGCAGAGAAACTGATTTTGAAACCTTGGGGACAACACCCTCAAATGAGCATATTGCACACATTCAGCCTATTCCACTGATAATATCTTATCTGAGAAACATACTGTTCAGCAAGGCAAATGTTGCCAAAAAAGTCTTCTTCGCACACACATACTGTAATCATTTCTTTCTTATAAAAGACACTGTACTGCTAATAAGAAGGCTCATCTCAGGACAGTTCCAATTTGGAACACTATGCTATAGTTAAAAAAATTACTCCACTTCTAAAAAAAAGTGGTGCAGATTTTGATGCATGGGTGTCATATCTTCCAATATTTTTGGTAAAGTGAGCATGCTATTCCAATGTTGTGGTAAGGTGAGCATGCTATTCCAATGTTGTGGTAAAGTGAACATGCTCTGAATATGCAATGATTACTAATATTTGTTTGTTAATATTTGATTGAAACCTTCAAAGTACAAGTCATAGTAACTAACTGAAAACAATGAACACACATTTTAATATACATGTCTTTCATTAGACCCCATATTGCATTTTTGCCATTGTGACAAATGAGACATGGCTGTTTTAAAGGCATTTAATTCCAAAAACTGTGCAGTAAAACACCCCCACCAAATGACATCTACATGCATATAACACCAGGATCACTTGAAATGGTGGGCTCTGTTCGCTTGGAAAGACACTCTGTACGTTTGACAATTTGATCCGTTTCAACTTTTTGCAATATAAAACCAAATGTATTCCAGTTCACTTGGAAACAAACCGCTCCAAACAACGAAGCAGATACTGCAAGTGATGTACTTCAGTAAGCACCAAGGAAAGTGTCTCCCCTTGTCGCCATGGAAGGCCATCCGTGTCAAAAACGTGTTATTTAGTATGCGTTTCAACTATTTAGTACGCATATTGATCTTGTCTAATCAGAATACATAAAATACTGCATGCTCTAAATAAATGTAAATTAATAATTTCATTTTATACGTAGGGGCTGGCCATTTTACAAACATAATACTTTACATAAAAGGCTAGGATGTGAATTCTAAACATTGCGGATGCATGTCATATAGAATCATACTAATAAGCTGGAGTGAAAATAGAAATTTAGACAACAGATAATAACAGATATCAGGCTTATAGAGCATTGAAAGCAAGAGAGAACAAGTGAGTCTTGAGAGTTGATTTAAAGCGAGAGACTGTGGGAGCTACAAGCACTAGAGCTGGGAGATAGTTCCAGAAAGTCAGTGCCATGAAGCTAAATGAGCGTTCGCCGAATGTGGTGCACTTTTGGGTGGGTATAACAAGCAAGCCCGAGTCAAAGGACCTCAGCTTGCATATAGGGACATAACGGGTCAGCAGGTTGAAGAGATACTCTGGACCTGTGTGATGAAGGGTCTTGTAGGCAAGCAGGAGAATTGTGGTTAAAGAAGGATTTGACTAAATGGGAGATTTGGGCGCAAAAAGAAAAGGTTATTATCCAGAAGTACACCAAGGCTTCTTACAGTGGGGAAAGGCAGCAGCAGACAGTTACTGAGGTTCAAGGCAGCAATAGTGAGACTCTTGAGTTGAGTTTTTGATCCTACTAGAAGAAGTTAGGATTTGTTAATGTTAAGCTGAAGAAAATTGGCAGACATCAAGGCCTCGATGTCTTGGAAGCAAGCTGAGAGCCTGACCATAGCAGAAGGACATCCAGGATCTAGTTTTATGTAGAGCTGGGCGTCATCTGCTAGGAGTGAAAAATGAGGCTATATTGGCGGATGAGGTGACCCATGGAAATCATTTAGATGTTAAAGATGAACAGGCCCAAGAACAGACTCTTGGAGGATACTACAAGTGACTGGGTTTGCGTCAGCACAGCTTCCATCACAGAAAACAGACTGCATCCGTCCAGATAGGTAAGAGGACAGCCAGGAGAGACAGGTTCCAGAAATCCCAGCAAGGACAATTTGCAAAAACATAAAGTCTACGGCACAATTTTGACTAGAATTCGATGTGATCATGAAAACCACAATAAGAAAAATAAAAAACTGAAATATCTTGCTTGCATAAGTATTCAACCCCCACACAGTAATATTTGGTAGAGCCACCTTTCACTGCAATAACAGCTTTAAGTCTTTTGGGGTAAGTATGTACCAGCTTTGCACACAGTGTCGGAATAATTTTGGCCCATTCTTCTTGGCAGATTTGCTCCAGGTTGTTCAGGTTGGTTGGACGACACTTCTGGACTGCAATTTTCAAATAGTGCCACAGATTCTCAATGGGATTGAGATCAGGACTTTGACTGGGCCACTGTAGGACATTCACCTTTTTGTTCTTGAGCCACTCCAATGTTGCTTTGACCTTGTGCTTGGGATCATTGTCCTGCTGAAAGGTAAATTTCCTCCCAAGCTTCAGTTTTTTAGTGGACTGAAGCAGATTCTCTTGCAGTATTTTCCTGTATTTTGCTCCATTTTGGCCAAAAAGCTTTATCTTGGTCTCATCTGACCACAAAACCTTTTCCCACGTCGCAGCTAGGTCACTCTCATGCTTTCTGGCAAACTCCAGATGTGCTTTCAGATGGTACTTTTTGAGTAACAGCTTCTTTCTTGCCACCCTCCCATACAGGCCAGTGTAATGCAGAGCTCTTGATATGGTTGGCTGGTGCACCATTACTCCACTCCCAGCCACTAAACACTGTTTCTCCTTCAAAGTGATTGTTGGCCTCTCGGTGGCTTTTCTTACAAGTCTCCTTCTTGTTTGAGCGTTGAGTTTTGAGGGACGGCCTTTTCTTGGCAGTGCCTGGGTGGTGTAATGCACCTTCCACTTCCTGATTATTGATCCAACTGTGCTCACTGGGATATCCAAACACTTGGATAATATTTTGTACCCTTTCCCTAATCTATGCATTTGTATTACTTTATCTCTAACTTCTGTAGAATGGTCTTTGGTCTTCATTTTCCTTCAGATTCACAGCCTTACCAATGATCCTTCAACAGTGGGGTTTTTATCCAGAAAATGTGACAGCAACTTAATGGTTCACAGGTGGAGACCAATGGTAAGGTAATTGTGTCCTCGTTAGGGCAATTTCTTTCATCGGTGCAAACTGGGAGCTTCCACAGCACAGGGGTTGAATACTTATGCAAGCAAGATATTTCAGTTTTTAATTTTTCTTAAAAATATTTCCCAACATAAAACCAATGTCACCTTACAATAATTGATTTTGAGTTTAAGTGTTTTAAAATAAAATATCGAACAAAACGAAATTTCAATGTACCATTTGTAATTCAGTAATATGAAAGAATTGGTCAGGGGTCTGAATACTTTTGCAAGGCACTGTATATATACAGCGCCTATAGAAAGTCTACACCCCCTTTCAAAATTTTCACCTTTTGTTGCGTTATAGCCTGGAATTAAAATGCATTAAAATATATATATTTATATATTATATATATATATATATATATATATATATATATATATATATATATATATATAATTTTTATTTATCTACACATCCTACCCCACAACTTCCAAGTGAAAAAATATTTTGAAATTTGTAGAAAATTAGTTAAAGATAAAAACTAAAATAGCTTGGTTGGATAAGTGTCCATCCCCCTTGTAATAGCAATCCTAAATTAGCTCAGGTGTAACCAATCGCCTTCAAAATCACACACAATTAAGATTTCCATTACATGAGAGTAGATGTTAAAACGTCATGCTGATTTGAACTCGGCTCTCGCCAAGATAAGCACCAGCTAAGACGTAGCTTTACAGTAAACTAATATCTGCATCTCCATCCACTTGTGCTGCTTTCCATCTGATAATGTAGATATTCTTCTGTCTGGTGTTGATTGCTGAAGTGTAATGCTGAATCCAGGGAACAGCTTATTTTGCCTCTGCAGCGCATCACTACACACAACGGCTGCGATGCTGGCTCCGGGTATGAACCCAGTGCGGTCTCCCCAGCGCATCAGCATGACAACTGTTTGGATTGAGCTAAGTAGGGTACATCTCTGGGATCTTCAAGTGGGCACCTTCCGTCTTCAGTGTTTCGTCGACTAGCCCACAACACCTCAAGAGGGCTCAACAGTGATTCTGGCATCCCAGCATCACCCCCCTCCATCTCCCACTCATCTCAGCCCAGCTTAATAATCTGTACATTAGCGTTGCTTTCTTTCCATTGTGCTTGAAATCCCCATCCAGAATCTTTCCATCTCAACCACAGCCAGTTGCTACTCCTTTCTGCTGCTTCAGATAAGTTCTTCACTGTGCGACGCAACTCTTGACCACTGAATCCGATGTTCCTGAGAAACCGGGTTGTAGAGTGTGCCATAAATCCTCGACAACTCACCTCCACTGGGTAAACTCTCCATCCTCGCTGTTCCGCTTCAGCAGCTAGTTGAGCATACCAAAGTTTCTTTCTCTCATATGCCTCATCCACAGCCTCCTTCATTGGCACTGTTAACTCTACCAGATGAACAAGGCATGGTGATCCAGACCACAAGACAATGTCTGGTCGGGGGTTAGTGGTGGCAATTTCAGGTGGAAAAATAAGCCGTAGACCAAAATCTGTCAGCATCTTCCAGTTGTCCTGGGCGAAGCTTGGTTTTAACACCTTTTCTTGATGGTTGCTCTCCTGGATGGTGGAATATTGTCTTTTGTGTGTAATGCTTTGATGGAACTGGTGGCAACTTATTGGTCAGGTTATGCTTGTCTTCAAATGCTAAGGCCAAACATCGCAGCACCTGGTCATGACTCCAAGTAAACCGTCCTTGGCTAAGACCCACCTTACATCCTGTCAAAATGTGCCTTAATGTTGCAGGTGATGAACACAAAGGACATGAGAGATCCTCACCCACCCAGAGGTTTAGGTTCTGTGGTGATGGGAGAACATCATATGTTGATCTGATGAGGAAACAATCCTGCCAGCCTATCTTGCGTTGTTCCACACTCTCCCATCTCATCCATTCTCCCTGCTTGGCATGGGAAACATCTTTTACACACCTGATCCTCTCCTCCTGCTTTTGCACCTCGTTGACTTCCAGCTTCCTCTGTGGTTGCCTTGTGCCATGTAAGAGGAGCTGAACTGAGTATAAGACCTCCTTTTCCATGCTGAACTTGCCCCATAATATCTCTGATTCAAAGGGTAGTCATAGCATCTTCCACAGCATTCTTTGCTGCCCATTTTCTTCCAGTTTTCAACACAGGTGCTGCCTCCCTTATGCATTTGTCACGTGAATCTACTAATGTCATTTCCAGGTGGACTTTGGTAAGATTGGTAGCTGCAGTATTCCTTTACCATAAAGTCCCACTCTGCTGAGGCAGCGTGGAACTCCCAACTATTTCCTGACGTATGAACTGAGTAAAGCTTGCAGCTTCTCAACTGTTGTCAAGGAAACCTCGTACACGGTCAGTGGCCACAGCAGTCTTGGCAGTGGACCAAACTGAATGCATCAAAGTTTCAGTTTGCCTGGTAAAGCATTGCTGTCTATGCTTTTCAACCCTTCCACTGCTTGTTGTCTAACTTCTCCCACACGAACTGTGTCCTTTAGATCCCCGTCATACCACCTCCCTAGACTTTTCACTGGCTTCTTGGACACTGTTGGTATTGCTTCACCATTAATGTAGAACCTTTAATCTACTACTTTTTTTAATTATAGAGATGCTCCTTGATTTAGTGGGCTTGAATTACATTTGTGCCCATTCAATGTTATTGGTTAATTTGCCCAATAACCGATTAGTGAAGGCTATGGTTGTAGTCATTGTTGTCATGTCATCCATGTATGCTCGAATTGGTGGTGGTCGCATTCCAGAAGCCAATCGCTCTCCTCCCACTACCCATTTTGATGCCCTAATTACTTCCATTCTCATGGTAAAAGCCTGTGGAGAAATGGTACATCCTGCCATTATTCTAACTTCTAGGCATTGCCATGTAGTGCTGAATTCTGAAGTTGAAAAACTAAATTGCAAATCTCCAAAGTAGGCTTTCACTAAACTTTCACTTGCCTTTGCTTTTTTCACAGCTTGCTCTACTTCTTTCCACTTGGGTGCACAGTCCTCCGTTTGGTATTCGGGTGGATTGATAGGTGGGATGTCTGAAAGAATTAATATAGGCTTCTGCCTTTTTGAATCTGTGTGTGTTTCTTCCAAATATCTCTCCAGCTCAAACTTAAATGATTTTAGTGTGCCATTTTTCTCACTGGTGAATATCTTCTTTACAAATTTGAATGGGTCTTTATAAAAGTTCGTTCTCGCAGGCTCCTTCTTTTTGTAGCGTTTCCGTAGGCGCTCAGCTCTGCGCAATGTTGCAAGCTTATCTTTTATGACCCTTTGTAACAGTCCCTCTTTTTAACTTTGTTCTACTTTTTTTCCATTGCTTCCTCAACTGCCTCCTTTCTCTAATTTAGCACTCAGTCTCCTGCTGCCATCTAGACTTTCCAGGAACAGTTTGTACTTTTTCCTTCCTTTTTTCAATTCCAAACCTCTCACTTCCATAGGCGTAGATGATGTCCCCAAATTTATCCAGCTTCTTTTCAACTGTTCCATTTAACCTTTCCAAAGTAAAACAGAGATCCGTGTTAACTGTGTCCCATGTAGTTTTCTCACAAGCTCTTGGCCATTTAACTCCAGGCTTGTACCTGTTGAAGTTCTTTTCTCTCTTACGCTGGTTTATCTGACCGGGTTCGCAGGGATCATTAGGTTCATCACTAGTTGTATCCGTGCAAGTCCTCCTCATATCTGTGACAGTGGTGCTGAGATCCTGCGAACTGTGGTTTGCTTCCTGTCGCTGGATTTCATTCGATTGACTTGACTGACTTTGTAAGAAGTATTGATCAATGCAAGGCCCTTGTCCCTTCTCCCTCAAGCATTTCATTCTCCCTTGATGAATCTGGATGACCGAGCAAGAAGGCAACTGATCAGAGAGGCTACCAAGAGGCCAATGGCAACTTTGCAAGAGCTACAGGCTTTTATGGCCAAGACTGGTCAACTACTGCTACAACCATGATTCAATTATTAATAATAGGGTTTCAATTAAATTATACAAAATCACGTTTTTTATTTATAATGAAGGGTTGCCCAAAAGCTTATAATGGATTATGTTTTCCCTTCATTGTAAATAAAAACGTGATTTAGTATAATTTAATTAAAACGCTATTAATAACACATTTCAAATTACATATTAGTTCCAGTTCGTGTCTGAGTGTCAGGTGTGGTGTTAATTTCAGGTATGCTGATAAAAAGTGCTAGGCAGCGACTGCGCTTGCTCGCGCATGCCTAAACAACTTCAGATTTGAAAACCCCAAGTGTTCGTTAAAATCTGACAATTTATCCTGTTTTCGGTCATTTTTATTTTTTTAAATTATTATTATTAATTTATCATATTTTTCCACCATTAAGAAAATAGAATAAGAACATGTATCACATGTAATACATTGGGTCGTGTACATTTTTTTACTTCTGCAACGTAATTATATATACGTATAATTAACCCAAACATTTAATATTTTTACAAACAAAACTTTCAGGAAAGTATTGTAAACTAATCTCGGGTCATAGAATAACACATTTTATACATGTATTTGTAAGCAAAATAATAATGTAAAATATTTAAACTCCCACAGATAGTTACATTTATCAACTTTGGATTAAAACATTTCATTAACTGAAATTATCAGGCAATGCTACTGATAAAACATGGAATGAATATGGTATTTATAAATATTTATTTTGAGAAAGTAAATTAAGAGTAGTGTCCAAATAAAGACATTGTATTTAATTTGCCCAAACATCAATATTTTTCAAACAAAACTTTCAGAAAGTATTGTAACGCCCGTCGGGTCATAGAATAACACATTTTATCCATGTATTTGTAAGCAGAATACATAATAAAAAATACTCTATTTTTTAGCAAACGTTTGTATCCCTGTAAAACATTGATTTTTAGTGAATTTTTATAGAAGAGCCAAAAATCACCTTGTCCTGAGGGAGCATCCCGCTGAAAAATGCTTGGTCCTGAAAGGGTTGAATAAGCACATGGCACTTATGCACAGCTGCAAAACACTCATTAGAAAGAAAGTGAACAATGTGCCTAATTTTCACATTAGAGAAACACCCATCAGATCGCAATTGATTGCACATGTATCAAAATCTGACAAAGTACCACTTGCTGACATTACACATGTCGTATTTTTGTACGTGTGCCACTTTCTGACGATGTACCACTTTCTAACACTACACCGGGTCTGTCCATCTCACTAGACTTTACCCTATGGCAAGTCCACATGGCGCCTCGAACTGGAGGGGAATGGCAGATGTAAAGCGACTTTAATTGGATAATTTATTATACATATTCTTTAAATTCATTGGTTCTCATTTCGTTTTCAGCCATCTGATTGGACAAATTATTAGACCTACACGTAGACGAATAATTAGAATTACAACACGTACTAAAGTCAAATGAGAACGTGTAGTAAATATCTGAAACGCGTACTAATAACGCGCTTTTTGACCCGGATGACCTTCCATAATACGAAAACGTGTACTAAATATGGTATTTGAAACGCGTAGTAAATAACGCGTTTTTTTATTTTTATTTAAATAATTCATTTGTCAATGTTTTACTGTGTAGTTTTTTAATAGGGAAAATGCAATATGGGCTTTGGAAAATGTTTACCTCGGGTATAAGTGCGTTGACTGTTCTTGATTACTGAAGTAGAGCTGATTTACTGTATGTAGAGTGTTTTTGGTGATGTTTTACTGTAGTTTTGGAAGTAAATGCATTTAAAATAGCCGCATCTCACGTAATTTAAGTGGGGTCTAATGGAAGATGCGTTCATTATTTTCAATAACTTATTATGACTTGTACTCTAAAGGTTACTATATTAGGTTTTGTGAATCCTAAAATATGTTGTTGAGTGAGTGGATATGTAAAACATTAACATTATATTAAATGACTTTCCTGTTTTTTTTTTATCCATAAAAAACTGACTTACAAATATTTTTAACTGCTAAAATGTACGAATTATCGATACACATGACGGTAAACATACAACATCACATGAAAAGACAAAATACAAATTAAAACGCTAATATATATATATATATATATCATAGATATATATATATTATCGATATATATATATATAGATATATCTCTGGACATTCGTTGGTTTTCTCAACTACATCGACAATGCTCTGTATTCTACCCGGAACCTTTCTTCGGAGTTGGTATACCCAGGGAGGAATTACACCGAAAGGACCAATGTCTGTGCTAAGTCAGTTGGTGCTATTTTCCTGCAACACCCATGTGTTTAAATACAGAGCACACATGGTTAACGCTAGTGGTCTCAACTCTTAGGGGCAGGGTTTATAGATGAGGACAGAGGACCGGGTTATAGTACAGTCTCCCGTGTCCAAGCACTCTCTAATCGGGGAATACGAGAAAGGCGTCCGGTCACCTTACATTTGTACAATCACCTTTTTTTATGACATTGTTTTTATTTATGACCGAAGGATATTTACAATAAGGACAGGCATACAGCTGCACGTCTTCAGAAAAAGAGAGGTTTGTGTAATCTGTACGCCTGGACTCTGGGCACCCTGGACGAGACGAAACTTTCACTTCATCCAAACTTCGCGGTTAACACAACTTACATTTTTATACTTAGGAGCGACGTTTTATATTTTGATTTATATTATTATTATTATATTATATTTATTATATTATTATTTAATAATAATAATAATAATAATAATTATATTATTATTATTATTATTATTATTATTATTAAGACTTTAAAGTTATATATCCATCATGCGTTTGCAGTCCCCAAACACATACACTTTGTAACTATTTATTTTTTCCTGCAACACTGTTTGTTCTTTTACAGAGTGTTTCGTCTCGTCTGCAGTTCAGAAGCTATCATTTGCTGACAGAGGCGACACTGTCACGACATGAGCAAATTAAGAGCACCCGCTTCCAAACTCTTCAACCTGCTGTTTGCAACCACATTTGCAAAGAAGACCAGTTGCTATGGCAAGTTTTTGTTTTCCTGACTTTTCAGCATGTTGACTATACTGTACCGTTACTGTATTCTGTCAGTTATGCAATGGTGTATGTTTACTACATTGTGCATAGGGGTAGGTTGATAGGATAGATCAGCTCATACTAGGTCAGGTAGCCCAACGTTTCTTGAAGTGGGTGCAAGGTTTCTGGTGGGTAGCCAAACAATATAAAAAATATGACGATCAGTGCACACTGTAAAGATTGTTTCAATACACAACTTCTTATGTTTACATTCAAAATAAATATAATTCACATACAAATCATTAGCAGTAATTATGTAAACAATGTATTGTTTTTTCACCAGTCTTAAGCTATAAATGTGAACCAAACAAATAAAGCATAAGGTGACATTTTATGTGCAGTTACTTGGGGTTTTTAAAACCATTGTGGATGCAAAACAAAAACATCTCTAATCCTACTTTAAGATCAAAGAAACAACAACCCCCCCCCCCCCCCCCCCCCCCCAAAAAAAAAAAAAAAGTGCTGTTACCATTTTATATTCACTTTGGTTTTTCTTACATTGGTGATGAGTGATCTGTGCCCTCACATGTCATTTGTTGTGAAGCATTGGCTCATGAAAGCCTTAAGCTGCCGGCATCTTGAGACGTGGCATCCAGATTGCGTTGGGAAATGACACAAGGTTTTCCAGAAGAAAGCTGATCAACTAACTAAACAACAAGACGTTCTTAAAAAAATCAGTCACTGTTTCAGAGAAGGAGGTGAATGTATCCTACATGGTTACAGTGCATCTTGCAAAAAACCAAAAAAACTGCACAGCTAACTCTTGTTGATATGTTTGCAATGCTTGATGTTTAATTGGACGTTAAAACTGGTATTCAGTGTGTTACAGCACAATTTTAAATTGATATTCTAACAGGGAGGTAAAGGAAGCAACCCATGCAAGTCGCAAAAGTACGGTTTATCTTACAAGAATGAGCAGTTCAATAAAATAAATGCAATAAACAATAATGAACACAGGATAAATAAAATGGTTTAATAAACAGGCAGGCAACACACACAAAGCTAACAGTCTTTGCCTGTCTGATTTGATAATTCAAAAAAACAACAGGTTCTCTCCCACAGCTCTAAAACGCACTCTTCACCCAGCCCCTCCCTCTGCCAGGCTTACATTTGGCTCTGCCATGCACGCTCCTCCAATCACAGGCATGCATTCCCGTTCCACCAGCCATTATCACATAGTCCAATCAAACCCCATGGGGACTTTCCTGCAAATACATGTCTGCAATCGGCTGCAGCCCTGTTGTCCATGCAAAGGGGACCCTTCACTCAAACACCTGAGCTGCCTGTCGTGTGAGAGAATGTTCGTGGAAATGGCACCCCTCCCCACCCCAGGTTTGTCTGTCTTGTCATTAAAATGTGTTAGTTTTATATCATTTTTTACTAATAATTAATCTGATAAAAGCAAACATTTTAGCAAGCTGTAAAACTATCAAATAAAGGAAACGTGGCTTTTTGATTGGTTAAGAAATATTTCAGTTAAAATACCGAATAATTAATAATTTTGGTTCGTTGGTTCGTTAATCCTGTGTGCATTTGGGTCATTAGTCAAAAAGTTTCGGAAATATTGAGATACCCCACAGCTGGTTTGCACTGAAGCACTTCACAGCACTGGTGAGTCATGGGCCGCATCAAGCACCTTATTTTGGCTCTTATGGGGTTCCGAGGAAATTGAGATTACCTCGTTACAGCTGTTAAAACCCAGCAGTGACATTTCCAGCCAGGGTGCAGGTTGATCAGACCTACTCACAGCACTGACATATCCATCACAGGTGCAGGTTGATCAGATCTACTCATAGCAGTGACATGTCCAGCACGGGTGCAGGTTGATCAGATCTACTCCATAGTTTGTTTACAGTATCAAAGGAAGTTTTAGCACAATCTGGTACCTTATAATTACAACAAACTTGTATGCTTTTCTTCTCTCCACTTGACATTCTGATGTGAATACAGTGCTGTCAGAATAAGTCTTTGCTCATTGCTTGATGGTTGGGTTGATTTGATCCCCTATACCCCTCTGGGATCAGCTGTAGCTGGTCTGGGGTCATGTTATCCAGGGAAAGTGTGTATCCTCCTGGACTAGGGTTACCAGATTTCCACAGTAAAAAAACTGGGACTTTTTTTTTTTTCTTTAATTCACTGATGCTGTAGAAACTGTGTAATTGTTAAAATAACAGTATATATAATAACAAAATCATAATTTAAAAATGAAACATACAGTGTATTTGTTGCAGATCATAAGAACTTATTGTTTCTTTCTGTTCTGTAATCAAAACATGTTAAATGTTTTGATATACATATAATCAGAACAAATAATCCATACTGTTGTTGTTGTTATTATTATTTGTTTATTTAGCAGACACCTTTATCCAAGGCAGCTAGGGTGTGTGAACTGTGCTTCAGCTGCAGAGTCACTTACAACAATGTCTCATCCAAAAGACAGAGCACAAGGAGGTTAAGTGACTTGCTCAGGGTCAGAGTGTCAGTGAGTGAGCCAGGATTTGAACCACAGACCTCCTGGTTACAGGCCTGTTTTTTTAACAACTGGACCACACAGCCTCCAGTTTATTTTATTTTTGAATGGCGCGAACACAAACTAAGAAAATAAACTTGCTGGGCACACTAAAATGTGAATACAAAAAAATAAGGATGAAAAGTTGGACAATACCAGTTTTCCCGGGATGCCTGATAACCCTACCCTGCATGCATCATTTAGGGGAAATCCCAGGATAACCATGGATAAGTGGTTGGTGTAATCCAGTGCTGAAACATGCTCTAAAACAGCTGTGGCATATCCAAGCAGAGTATTATAAGTGAATCAGTTAGCCCCTAACCTATACCAACAGGGAATTCTGATGGGTGTTTTATTATTGTCATGATTTACTGAAACTGAAGCTGTGATGCCAGAGAGGTAGCAAGAAATGTATGTAATACCAGAACACTTTGCCCATTGGAACCTGTTCTGCAGTGCTGAGGAAAAGTTTGTGAACCCCTTAGGATTTTTACATATTTCAAACCTAAAATGTTATCAGATCTCAGTCTAAGTCCTAATAATAGATAAAGATAACCTGATTAAACAAATGACACAAAAACATTTTTACTTTTTCAACATTTATTTATCCACAAATGATTCAGCATTCAATATCCATGAGTGAAAAAGTATGTGAACCTTTAGATTCAGTACCTGGTGGCACCCCCTTGAGCAGCAATGACTTCAATTAAGCATTTTCTGTAACTGTTGATCAGTCAGATCAGTCAAAATTGAGGAATTTTGGCCCATTCCTCCTTGCAGAGCAGAACAGAACTGCTTCAACTCGGTGACATTTGAGGGCTTCCTTGCATGGACAGCCTCTTCAGGTCCTGCCACAACATTTTGGTAGGGTTTAGGTCCGGACTTTGACTAGGCCATTCTAAAACGCAGAATTTCTTCTTCTGCAGCCATTCTTTTATAGATCTGCTTGTATATTTAGGATACTGATGAGCATCAATAACTGTTTTTCTGAGGTCCTCAGAGATTTCTTTTGATCGTGGCATGACGTGTTTCCACACACCTGAATGGTGAAGACCAAACTCACATAGTTTCTGATCTTTATATAGGGTGGGGTCTCCCAATCTTACCCCTGAAGATCCACCTAATTATATAAAAACCTGTTACTAATTATCCCCTTAAGTGAGCTGATAAAACCAGGGGTTCACTTACTTTTTCACATACCCTTAATTACTCGTTGTTTGTCTTTAATTCATACATCATTTTGTTTCAAAAGACATGGAATTGGTTAATATAAACCCTATTAGATATTTAAAAACAGTCTGGTTTTGATTCAAGAAGGCTATCATGGTAAAACTATGGCATTTCCATAATTATCATTGGGGTTCACAAACATTTTAAAATTTTAAAAGCAAGTCGAGGGAGTTCAACTCTTAAACCTGTTTTTAAAACTGAGGAACTACACCTTGAAATGCAATATTGCAAATTGTTCTGAAAACAAATAGCGTCTGACCTACAAAGCATCTGTCTTGGAAAAGTGGTGGTGTCTTTCAGTTTAGCAATCTGGAGCTGTTGTGGTTGGAAGATGATGAAGAGGAAACAATCATTCTTTCAACACCAGTAACCTGCAAGCACTGTAACAACACAATTGTTTTTCATGTTTTGGAAAAAAGCTAAAATTTGGGCTGGTATCAGATATAATAAAGCTGTTTGCTGGAAAATAGTGTTACATGTGGCTGACATACAGTAAGTAAATTATAATAAAAAACAGCATTGGAACTGATTAATACATATAGGACCACTCAGGCTCTGTGCTTACTAAATATCTAGGTATCTGAACAGATTCTTCTCACCTGCAACTGATTTTAATGAGCAATTGTTGCAGTTATTTTCTAGCAATGGAGAACAACTTATACTGGACGGAGCAGTCAATTTTACCCCACTCAGTCTCCTTGCTTACTTAATATGAGTTTGTTCAAGGGTGGCTGGTACAACATTAACAGGGTTCCAGTCTTGGCAGTCACCATTCCAGGAGCCTGTGCCAAGATATTAAGTGCCAGGGTCTGTATGGGGTAAAATTGGCAACATGCCTCTGTTGATCTGCCACAGGACCTGTCTTTAATGTATATCTAGGACTGTTTGGTACTGTGTGTTATTTTAAACATGGCTAAAGGGATCTGGGTATGTGATGATAACCATTGGAAACTGTGATGTCTTATGAAGTGAAATACCTGAAGAGTTTGTACTCAGTATTTGTAGTTTATCAGTGGCAAAGACCCAGTGATTGAAAGCCTTCCCTGAAAGGAGGCTCCCAGGTGGCGCATCTGTTAAAGGCGCTCTGCGTAGAGTGCAGGATGTGCCCCGTAGCCTGGAGGTCGCCGGTTTGAGTCCAGGATATTCCACTGGCGAACGTGGACAGGAGTTCCCAGGGAGCAAGCGCACAATTGGCACAAGGTCATAGGTTAGCCAGGGTGTCCTCGGCTCACTGCGCACTAGCGACCCCTGTAGACTGGATGGACACCTGCGGGCCTACCTGTAAGATGCCCAGAGCTGTGTGGTCTTCAGATACTGTAGCTCTGAGGTGGCTACATGGCAGGCCTGTTGAGTGAAAAGAAGCTGACGGCACACGTTTTAGAGGATGCATTTGTCCGTCTTCATCTCTCCTGAGTCAGTGCGGGGGTGGCAGCTGTGAGCCGGGTTGAAATATTTTTCAGAAAGTGATTGTTAACTACAAGTTCATTGACACCTCAACGTGAGAACTGGGTGTCATGTTTCAGAGCCTGAGTGTGTTCTCCACTGACTCTCTCTCCCTTGTCTAGGAGTGCAGAGACTGGGCTCCACAGCGGCTCCCCAGCCCCAGGTCTGCATTGTGGGCGGTGGTCCAGCAGGATTCTACACAGCACAGCACCTGCTCAAGGTAAGAGATGCATGTAGATGCACAGCAGTGAGGTCCACCACTTTACAATGTTGTCACCCTGTTCTTTCATGCGCAGTCATTTAGCTTTCTGTATGCACTTCTACTAGTAATGTATTACTGCATTCACTTTCACTCACAATACCTACATACAGTATATTATTTTATGAATTAGTCAAAATGAAACCGAAAGTACAGACACCTATTTAGTGCATCTTTATTATAATTTTGTCATCTTATACACTGCAGGGATTAGACACAGCTGGAGGTGCAACCAGCATCCAGTTTACTAATTGAACATCTGTCAGGTAATAATCTTCAATAACTGATGCATTGAGAATGCTTCATTATTTATAAGCAACAAACAAAAATGTGTTGACTTCACGAACATTGTCAGAAAACATTCACATGCTGGAACTATCATATATACAGGATACTCCAAACAGGGCACCATGGGGATTGATTGATCAGTGAGTGTAATTGAGGCTTGCAAAATAAAAGTCATGGCAATCAATAAATGAAACATTGATTCGTTGTTGTTTGTTCAGAGCATTTCTGAACCGAGAGAAGTCGTCCTGTTTTGATTCCGCAGAGCTGTAACATGTTTCAGGGAAGTCTTGCCTTATCTTCTCCTGGCAGGATATAGGTTCATTAAATTGATCCCTCTGTCCCTTATTGTTATGCTGTCAATCAGCTTGTTTTTTTACTTTGTGTTTTAACCTTGACTCAGGTCAAGTTCATTTATCCTGCCATGGTAAGTTTAATGTAAGATTTCCTCTGCATTTCCTCTCGCTTCCTGTACTACAGGCAAAAAGGACCTTTAAAGTTCAGGTTGGGTCCTAGTACCTGTAACACAGGAAATGCACTCTGTGGCTGGAACAGTGTGCCTTACCTGAGTGGAAATGAAGATGCAGTGCAACACAGAAAGAACCGCGTCAGAAACGAGGGGCTTGTTTGAATGTTGTTCTGCTCTAAGAGATCAGACAAGGTTGATAGAACACAAGCAGTCAAACAGATAATAGTTGGATGAGGCTGTTTATAACGCATCTGTCTTGGGGTGTGATACAACGAGTGTGGCACGTAGATGAAGAGGTGTGGGAGGTGTCATGATTAGACGATAACATCTTTCTTGGAATTCAGTGTACACAGGGACTACCCTAGACAGACTGTACCTTCTATCAAAGCTGTGCTCTATTGACACAGATGTGTGTGTAATACGAGTAATCTTGCTACTAGTTTACATATTGATGATAACAGTTGAAAACTGTGACGTCTTATGAAGTGAAATACCTGAAGCGTTTGTACTCAGTATTTGTAGTTTATCAGTGGCAAAGACCTAGTGATTGAAAGCCTTCCCTGGAACTTCAATTCAAGAGTAGTACTGTACAATAACTAGGTTTTAATGGGGACATTACTCATGTATTGTATTCAGAGTGCTGGTCAGTAATGTAAGATCAGCTAATTCGCTAGCCTATCAACACTTGAGCACTGGGTTTGAATCCAGCTGCTCACAACTGAATTTAGTTCAGTAGTTTGTTAATACATTCATATTTGATTGAAAGCCCAAAGCCCCAAAATTGCATTTAACCAAAAATGTACAGTATATGAAAATGTTGCATGGGAGTTTACTTTTGACATCATGAGCAGAGTTTCTTACTGTATCACACTGTCCTTCATATAATTATTTTCAATGTCTATTCTTTTCTGTTGTGTGACTTGTGTGTGCATTGCTTGACAAATCATTGGAACCATTTTCACAGGAGGTGTAAGATATACTTTAGTGTGAATATATTGTCCCTGACACGACTTACTCAATGTTGAATGAAATTCCAGACATGAAATTGATGTACATTTTGCTAACTTAATTATCCAGACAGCTTTCAAATAACAATGTCATTACCTGACAGCAAACATCCTGCATGGTTTTAAACTCGTTTTTTATTTAGGGGATAAAGCTAGGGGATAAAGCTTCTCATACTAACACTATCTTTATACTAGAGGCAGCTGATGATAAGCTTCACTGCAATACAACTTCCCTGAAGGAATTAGAGGCTGGTAATCACTGAGGAATGGACATATACAGTGACTCTCAAAAGTATTCACCCCCTTGGACTTTTCCACATTTGTTACAACGTGGAATCAAAATGGATTTAATTAGGAGTTTTTGCCCCTAATGTCAAAGTGAAAAAAATCTACAAATTGTTCTAAATTAATTACAAATATAAAACAGAAAATAATTGATTGCATAAGTATTCACCCCCTTTAATTTTTGACACACCTAAATAAGCTCTGGTGCAACCAGTTGTCTTTAGAAGTCACATAATTAGTCCACCTGTGTGCAATTAAGGTGTTTCACATGATTTCAGGTTAAATACACCTGTCTCTGGGAGGTCCCACAGCTGGTTAGTACATTTCCTAACAAAAACTACATCATGAAGACGAAGGAACATTCAAAGCAAATCCGGAATAAGGTTCTTCAAAAGCACCCATCAGGGGTAGGATATAAGAACATTTCTAAGGCATTGAATATCCCCTGGAGCACAGTAAAGTTTGTGAATGTGGCACAACTGTGAATCTGTCTAGAACAGGCTGTCCTCAAAATCTGAATATCCGAGCGAGAAGGGCACTAATCATGGAGGCCACCAAGAGGCCTATGGCAACTCTAAAGCAGTTACAGTCTTCCACGGCTGAGCTGGGAGACACTGTGTATACGGCAACAATAGCCTGGGGGCTTCACACAACTGGCCTTTATAGGAGAGTGGCAAAAAGAAAGCCATTGTTGAAAAAAACTCACATCAGATCTCAGCTAGAGTTTGCCAGAAGGCATGTGGGAGACTTGAGACCAAGTGGAAGAAGATTAGCGCTTAGCGTTGAGGCCAAAAAGCTCTATGTTTGGCGCAAGTCTAAGACCGCACATCATCCTGAGAACACCATCCCTACCGTGAAGCATGGTGGTGGCAGCATCATGCTATGGGAATGCTTCTCTGCGTCAGGGCCTGGAAAGCTCATGAAAATAGAGTGCAAAATGGATGCAGCAAAGTACAGAGAAATCCTAGAGGAAAACCTGCTGAAGTCTGTAAGAGACCTGGGACTTGGGAGAAGATTCATCTTCCAGCAGGACAATGACCCCAAACATACAGCCAAAGCCACACTGGAGTGGCTTAAAAACAAAAAGGTCAATGTCCTGGAGTGGCCCAGTCAAAGTCCTGACCTCAATCCAATTGAGAATATGTGGAAAGAGTTGAAAATTGCTGTTCACCAAAGGTCAACTTGACAGAGCTTGAGCAATTTTGCAAATAAGAATGTGCAAAAATTGCAGTGTCCAGATGTGCAAAGCTGGTAGAGACTTATTCAAATAGACTCATGCCTGTAATTGCTGCCAAAGGTGCCTCTTCCAAATATTGACTCAAGGGGGTGAATATTTATGCAATCAATTATTTTCTGTTTTGTATTTGTAATTAATTTAGAACAATTTCTAGATTTCATTTTTCACTTTGACATTATGGACTTTTTTGTGTTTATCAGTGGCAAAAACTGATTAATTAAATCCATTTTGATTCCATGTTGTAACACAATAAAATGTGGAAAAGTCCAAGGGGGGGAGGGGGGATACTTTTGAGAGCCACTGTATCCCTCCAATGAAAACAACATGCAGACTTTTACACTGACAACACGAAACTAAACTACCGTTTACACTGACAACACGAAACTAAACTACCGTTTACACTGACAACACGAAACTAAACTACCGTTTACACTGACCACACGAAACTAAACTACCGTTTACACTGACCACACGAAACTAAACTACCGTTTACACTGACAACACGAAACTAAACTACCGTTTACACTGACAACACGAAACTAAACTACCGTTTACACTGACAACACGAAACTAAACTACCGTTTACACTGACCACACGAAACTAAACTACCGTTTACACTGACCACACGAAACTAAACTACCGTTTACACTGACAACACGAAACTAAACTACCGTTTACACTGACCACACGAAACTAAACTACCGTTTACACTGACAAATCAACCCCTACTACAGACCTATGGTTGAGCTGAAAAAAGAAAACATTTGTACAATGTTCTGCCTAAAATGGCTTGATCTGCACTTCTCACTGTTTTGCAATATAAGCTGGTGCTGCTTCAGATTATTAAATGAGGTTTAGAGCTTTAGCAGGCTCATGTTTCGCTCCTCTGACTACATGAAACTAAACTACCATTTACACTGACAACAAAAAAACTAAACTGCTGTTTGCAATTGCCCAATTCACAAAGCAGCGCAATCAGAGAACCAACTCCATTTGTGAAAAAGTAAAGCTAACATTCAGAAATTGTTTGTGTGAACTCTGTAGAGCTAGAACACTGCCCCCCCCCCCCCCATTTAGTAAGCAGTACAGAATGAACTAAACAACCCAAATGAATAGCAAACAGAATGAAGTTAGTGTCTGACACCTCAGTTTTATGAATGGATAATGTTCACTACAGAATTAAGCTAGTGTCTGATTCCTCAGAGTTTGGTTAAATGATAATGTTCATTGCAGCATGGAGACACATTTCTACATGATGTTCTTACTGGAGTTTCAATAGGGTTTTTTTTATGGCTAGGTCAAAGAAAGAGTTAATCATTAATAGACAGGAGAGAGCTGTCTGACACTGTGATACACAGTCATACTCAGCACAGTGCTTTGTGCAAACTGCTGTGCCCAGACACTTTTTTTTTCAGGCTGGAGAGATGTAGGTTTTTTGATCAGTGGGTCACAGGCCATCATTTAAGAGTAAGCAGCTTCAAATGTTATTTTAATATATATTTTTTACATTCTTCCTTACTATGCTATTGTGTTTGCAGTCATTCTGAGTGCTTTGGTTGCCCCAATACTGAATTATTATATTTGTTCTCTATATCTCCCCTCACCTTGCTTTGAGCTGAATACCCTCCACTGAAAAGTCTTCCTCTGATAATATGATCTTTCAATCTGCCAGCCCTGTCTATTGTCTCTTTCTGTGCATGTTGAGTAGGCTGGCTGGAAGAGTTTAGAGGTCATCATGGCACAATGAAAAGGTGTTCTGTGTAGGTACTTTGGATCTCCAGCCCAGCTTTGGAGCAGGAGTACCAGACCCATGCACAATGAAGGCAGGTCCAGGGACAGCCATTATACAACAGTAAGGGGAATGTACAAAATAAAAGGACCTTCAAACTACTTGCTCTTTAGCTATATAAACTAGCCTTAAGAAACAAGTGTATTAGAGCATTTTACAGCACTGCAATGACCATGCGCCAGGGCTGTAAAATGCTCCATTAAAATCTAGCTGTGGCTTATCTCATGGGGTATGGGCTGATCAAATCGACCCCCATATCTACTACAGACCTGTGGTTGAGCTGAAAAAGAAAACGTTTGTACAATGTTCTGCCTAAAATGGCTTGATCTGCACTTCTTACTGTTTTGCAATATAAGCCGGTGCTGCTTCAGATTGTTAAATGGGGTTTAGAGCTTTAGCAGACTCGTGTTTCGCTCTTGTATTTCCAAAGCCGTATCACATGTCCTCTCAAAGCCTCTGCTGGGTTTGCTCTGCAGCCAAATTCATCAGATTAAACTGCAGGTGTTTGCTTGATTGTGGCCTGTCCTTGAAATGTGCTAATGCTGTAACATTCTGTAACTCAATCACATTAATATGGTATTAAGAAGTGAAATAGCATTGAGCTACACAATCTGTTTGGATTTCGAGGTGCAGCATCCCCTATAAGGCTGTTCTGAGTTGAGAAAGAGACTGCAGGGACTATTGATAATCTTTGGTAGAACGTCTTTCAGATTGCAGACAAGTGCTGTCTTAGTTCATGTAGTAAAACAAAAAACAGTTTAACAGCTTTTTAGTTTTACTGAGGTGAGGTTTTTTTTTTGATTATCATTTTATTCAGTTTTACAGTTCATATGTTTGTGGTTTTTCTGTCCCTTTTTTCTTTTCTTATTTTGGGACATGAAGATTTTGCTACAGATTGAATAGGTAACGTTCCAATTGCTGTTTAATCTTGGATACAGCTTTAAAAGAGGGGGAGGGGGGGCAGTGAATATATTGCACATGCTAACAAGAGGTAAGAACGCACATTTTAAAAGTGACCTTTTTAAAATGTTGTTCAGAAAAAAAAACAGCTTTTTTGATTTCCTGTTACCATTTGTGTCTTCTGTATAGCATTGATCATTCTAGCTTCATCTCGCCACAACAGGAACACCGTCTTGCTCACAGTGTGAAAAACACCTAAAAAACCCTCTGAACACTAAAGCTGCACTGCACATGTCATTTTTTCAGTTTCTCTGAACCTCAGTCTTGTCTTTTTGTCCTTCTTCTTATGTTTTCTTTTAATAGCAGCTTTCTCATCACAACCCACACGGCAGCTCATACTAACCCTCTTTTCCATCACGGTTCTCGGTTTCTGCATTGCTTTGCAAATAAAATTCACCTGAGAAGTTACCCACCTTCTACAATTACATGTTTTCTGTTTCCTCTTTCCAAAACATATTTTTATAGTTCCTAATCACAGTATGTTTCCTCCAAGACTTTGAACATCAGATTAAAAAATACCAACACTGCAAATGCTGGCAATTGCACGTACTGCTAGTTCCACAGAGCCTGATTCGCACGAATATAACTCATGATAATTTAGATAATGTAATCTGCGGTAAAATAAACTGCGCTGTTAACACTTTGACACATTATTGTGTGTGCACTGCTGTTAACTGTACTCAAAAGCCGAAATAAACAATCCAGACATTGCATTGAGGAGCTTGAAAAGAGTCTTGTGTTGTTTCTTAGTTGTTTAAGAATTGGAATTGGTGTTTTATCCTTTCAGATACAGATGTGCTAATGCTGATTTGGAATATATGGCTGTGAGAATTGTCCTTTTCTCGGGTATTATCTTTATTGCCTGGCCTCCGTTTGACACGCTCCTCTCTGTCGGCAGGCTATTAACTCCCTGCATCATGTCTCAGTATCTACAGTCTAAAGTATCAGGCAATGTGCAGTATCCAGCAACATTTTACAACTGTTGTTTATGAACAGCTGGTTTGCCTGCTCCGTGATCATGTTGTTTTATTTTGTGTGTGATCCAAAGTAAATGTATTTTCATAAATTGATAGGGCATAAAGAAAATCCCTGACCTTGTGCCAGTCGCTGTCCAATTCGAGCCAAAACACTGCCAAATAAAAACCCTGGTCTTTCTGTAATGGCAGCAGTATTGGTCTCCATGTGGTAGAATCAAGTCACTGGGGTAAAATGAGGAAAACATGCAACCTTTGTCACTAATAAATGGATGCTCCTGTGGGACAGATTGCTCTTAAAAATCTTTTTGCTTGTCTATGAAGATGTGGCGGTAGTCTGTTTAAGCATGTTGTAAGCAATAATTCTGAGTGGGGTAAAACAAACAACACATATCTCTTTTTGCCCTGTCATTTTCTATTCTTAGTGCATTCTTTCACTGGGTGTGCTCTCTCCCTGCTGCAGAGTCACAAGGGAGTCCAGGTGGATATCTTTGAGAAGCTCCCAGTCCCCTTTGGCCTTGTGCGGTTTGGAGTGGCGCCTGACCACCCCGAAGTCAAGGTCAGTCTGCTCTGTTGTTATTTTAATTATTTAGAAATGTTATTGCTGATAGAGACGAGGGACAGTTGGCACTGGCAACCAGGCAGACTCCACAAGCGCTTCCCCTGTGATAGAGATGTGTATATCCTGTGACAGATGTGTGCATTTCCTGTGATAGAGTGTAAAGTATCATGGTCAAGTGGCTATTGCAGGTGACAGAAAACGGTCAGACGTCGAGATTAAAATGCCAAAAGCAAGCTTTTATTTAAGCCTCAGATGAAAATTGGCAGTACAAAACACTAATTATTAACAAAAACAAATCCACAAGACTGTATTTAACACAGATATTTACAGAGTACACAGCTACTCAGTCACTCCAGCCTCATTGGAGTCTCAAATCTAGTGCCCAAATGAACTCTACATAGGTACTTATACCTGGCCTTATAACTAGCCCCTCCCCAGGAGTAATCCACTACACCTTCATTAAAGTATAGTCTTATAAATATGTTATAGTATCTACATTTAACTGATTCACACTTATTAAAATGTTAGGGTAATTTCCCTTTGTTTAAACATTATATAACCACTCTCACCAGTTAAGTATACTATGTAGTTAAAACACAGCTAAAGAATATATTTTCCTCCATATTAACTATCATTAAGGGCGCTCATGGCTATAATAAAGCCTGATGTCAATGCAAACATTCCCCAAAATCGCTGCTCCCAGATTATTCGTGCATTTATTCAAAACATGAAATGTTAATATTTTTAAAGAGCAAGTGCTTTCACATCTCTAACTCAAAGGGTGAGCTTTAAAATAAACTTAAGCATCTTCTTAGTAACACACAGTGTGTCCTTGTAAATCATATAAGCACCTATTCATTACAAACACAAAAACAGTTCCAGTGGTGGTATCAGAACTAATCCTTACTCCGTCACATAGAGGTATGTATATGCTGTGATAGAGGTGTGCAGCTTTCCCTCTGAGGCTAAAATGCGCACATTTTTTGCAGTAACTGGCAACAACCTTTGCACTCAGTTTACTAACTTTCACAAGTTATTATAAATATCAACCTCCATTGAGACTCCAGCCTCTTGAGGTAAACCTATTATTTTAACACCATTCTTACAAAGCATTAACATAAGCATATTTGTGTCTGTCTTGCAGCTGATTCTGTAAAAATGCACATCACTTTAGTGCAGACCTCACTCGGGCACCAGCGAATCTACTGGTACAGGGTGGGCGAAGCAGGCGTCTGGCGATTCTACCTCTATAGAGAGTGCTGCTCGGTGCTGCTTATGAACTTTACAGTTTTTAACTTGTTGTATAATTGAATACTAAAATAAGTGAAGCACAATCTTCCTGCATTATTTAGAAGTATAAATATTTAGGTAAACATAAATAAAATGACAATACTCACACTTTGATGTTTTTTTGTTTTATTTCCCTTTTAAAAAACGACCATTTCAGAAATCATCTCAAGCTTTTTGAAACTGGTAAAAATGTAATCAGTACATTAGTCGACAATACATATTTAAGTGTATAGTAATTGAAGAAGACATACCATGTCCATTATTATTTATTATTTTTAACAAGTTTATTCATCATGTGACTTTACTCCATGTCTCTGCTGAAACTCAACATGGCAGCAAAATTTCAAGTAAGACAGCGCTAAAAGAAATCTGATTTCTGATTTCGCTACCTGCCTTTAATGAAGCTTTAATTAGCAATTTTAAACCATGGCCGTTTCTTAATTGAATTATATTTTATGACGACGAAGAAATGAGCTCAAAACTATTTTTCTAGCTATACGGTCCTTAAAGGAAATTGATCACTTTACTGTGTAAAGGATGTAGTCACTACACTACACTCCGTTGGTTTGATAAAGTCTGTCTGGAGAAACGTTTCTTTTTAAATCTTGCAAATAACACTGCAGAATTAGGAAAGAAACACTTGAGAGGATTAATTAAGCGTTTACATTAAAAGGGGCACTATTTAATATAGAGGTGATAGAGGTGTGTATATCCTGTGATAGAGGTGTGCATGTCATGTGATGGAGGTGTGCATGTCCTGTGACAGAGGTTTGTATATCCTGTGATAGAGGGTGTACAACAGCTTCTCAGGCTAGACCAGCTCTTTGAATTGTCAGCCTTCAGCCTCTTGCGTTACATTCATAGTCAGAATAAAATGCAGAGGGCCAAAAGCTAAACTAACACAAACAGCTGTTGGTGTCAGGGCAGTGGAAGGAGGCTTCGTTCAATGAAATCACAACACTTGTTGACGTTGAGAAGAGTCATTGAGAACATAGGACCTTGAATGAAGGCCACTGGTGATAGAAGCACCAACAGTGGAGAGGTGCTGTAAGGGTACACATCACACACAGACCACATGAAAACATTGGAGGAAGTATATGGGATATACAAATACTTAAATAAACATAAGTTCAGTGGCAAACATTTGGACGAGAATCTTTCTCAGTGGCTTCAATAACATCTAGTCATAACATTTGTCATTGAATTTATTTAGTTCTTAGTATTTGTTTTGTTTTAATGATTAGGTTTACATGCTGCAGATTGCTGTAATTTTGTAGGAAGGGGATGTGTGCCACTGACACGGGTGTGGATTCTTATTGCATACAGAATGTGATCAACACCTTCACTCAAACAGCCCGCCAGGATCGCTGTGGTTTCTATGGCAATGTTACCGTGGGCTCAGACGTCACAGTGGAGGAACTGAAACAGGCATACCATGCGGTCATTTTGGTATGTACTGAACTGTCTATCACACACTGCTCCTCTCTTCATAACTGCAAAGCAACTACTTAACAAACTTACAGTTTCAGGGGGGAAGAAAATGCTCGTGCACATTCCTAGTGGACATTTTTATACCAGCTTCATTACAGACAATCCACCTTGCTCAGGCTGGCACAGGCTTGATCAGAGACAGACCCACAGGATAAATATGCTGCTGTACCTTTATTAACCCTTTGCTGTCCTATGTCAGACCAGGTCTAACAGCATCAAAAAGACGTCAGGCACAGGTCTCTAGTCGTTTTTTCTCCGGATAAAGCTGAGAAAACCATTCAATGGCTGAGGTGAGACCAATAGGAGCGGAGAGAAGCCAAAAAAAAAAAAAAAAGGGCGTATCTGAGCAGTACACATAGCCCCTGCACCACAGAGATAACACGGACACAAACAAAGAAGATAGCAGCTTCCTTCCACATCCAACAAAGAATATCACAGACATTTGCAAAGCTTTTTGAGATGTTATAGTAATAAAATAATCACTTGGGTCGCATTATTGAGGAGTTTGGTGATAAAAACAAGTGATCAGGAAATGATTTATCAGTATGCACGACTATGAAGAGGTATGTAAAAAATACAGCGAACTGGGGGTGGGGCTTGACTGGAAATGCAGTACTGAGTGTCCTTTTGCTATGCAGTGCCTTTTAAACCTGTTTTACTCTGAAAAAAATAAACAGCGTATGTAAAATAAACAGTGCGTGTGAAAATAAATTGGACCTGACGCCCCTGAAAAGCGCTGAATAAATGGACCGCTAAGGGTTAAACTTGTCAAAGAGCGCAAAAACTGTCCTAGTGATGATCAGGAACACTTATCATGGAATGATAAACAAATCAAAAAGAAACATAGTGTGCTAATTCTTTCCCAAGTTATTTTGCCACCGTCATGCATGGAATAACTATGAATGTATGCCATGGTGCATCCTCTGCATTGTTTTATGTGGAATGAAATTGCTTGTTAATGTGTTTTAAAGGGGTTGCAGTAGCAGAGCTATCTTGTTGATCTGACATTCTTACTTTGTTAAATGCTGGGATCAAAGAAAAAGGAAATCTCATTGAACAGCATGTACAGAAACCTCTGAATGATGGGGAACAGCACCCTCTGTGGGGAGGAAGCACTAAATTCCCAGTGCCCTTTTGCCTTCTCTTTCCCTCTCTCACTCACTCACTCACTCACTCTCCTCACTCTGTGTCTTCAGAGCTTTTCTACTCAGTGTTGTTTGAAACTTTACAACTGACTTGTGTATACAGAAATCTGAAAGCTGGGAATGTATCACTCTGATTGGCTAGCAATGGTAACCTCTTAAGTAGTACAGCCAATTTCCTCCATAAACAGTGACATTAGAAACCTTGGCACAGCTGAGGCAGTGACAGGCCCAGTAGTCCAGGGTTATCACGCATAGTATTATTTGCTCAGATAAGAATACTGTGTTCTGCTGTGGGATTAGGAGGTGTGCCTTTTTTTTTTTACAATTTCTTTAGTTGTGCTAGTCTTGTGGAAATTCCCTTGGAATGACAGACAGGTCTAGAATACTCCCTGACACTCATCTGACCATTTTACAGTGTTTGGGGTGCTCTTCTTAGTTAGGTCAATCAAGGGGCTAACAATAGTGGAAAACTCGGGGATAAAATTGCGATAATAGTCTGCCAGCCCCAAAAGTGACCTCACTTGAGCCTTGGTTCGCAGAACCGGAGTGTCCACCAAGGCCTGGACCTTGGAAGCCACTGGTTTTAACCGACCATTACCCATGCTAAATCCAAGATATTGTGTCTCTTGTTTGCCAAACGTGCATTTACCTAGGTTGACTGTTAGCCCCACCTCCCTCAGAGACTGCAGGACAGCCGCCAATCTATCAAGGTGCTCCTAATAGGTAGATCTAAAAATAACTATGTCATCAATATATGCTGCCGCATACTGATGATGGGGACATAACACCTTGTCCATCAGTCTCTGGAAGGTAGCCGGGGCCCCATGCAACCTAAAGGGCATGGTCTTGAAATGAAACAAGCCATCCGGGGTAGCTCCTTGGAGCTGGGTGTTAATGGGATCTGCCAGTATCCCTTCGTCAGGTCCAGAATGGACAAGAACCTTGCCTTACCCAGTCTGTCAAGGAGCTCATCCACTCAGGGCATGGGGTACGCATCGAACTTGGAGATCACCTTTCTAAAGTCCACACAGAAACGATTGGAGCCATCCTTCTTAGGTACCATTACCACAGGACTACACCACTCGCTCTGGGAAGACTGCACTACTCCCAGCTCGAGCATACTGGCCACTTCCCGGCGCATTACACCCCACCGACTTTCCGGGATCCGGTAAGGCCTCTGACGCACTCGAACACCTGGCGGAGTAATAATGACATGTTCAATAATGTCAGTTCTACAGGCAACTCAGAAAAAACATCACTGAATTCCTCAATTAATTGGCCTAGCTCCTGTTTCTGACAGGGAAGTAAGACTGTTTCCCCATCGAAATCTTAGTTGTTTGACCAAGTGGCCCCACCTCAGGACCAAAATCCTCCTTGGGGATATCATTAGCAATAAACAGGGCCTCTCTGTCTCTCCAAGGTTTTAACAAATTTACATGATAAATTTGAAGTGGTTTTCAATGGTCAGGCTGCCTGATTTCATAATTGAGTCTACCTATAGCTCGAACCACCTCATAAGGCCCTTGCCACTTGTGGGAAGAAGCAGCAGTACCTTATCTTCAGGTCGAAAAGTCAGAATTCGTGCTTTTTGATTGTACTGCTGCTGAGCATTGCGCAGGTTCTCTTGAGCCAAACGACTGACTAATTCTAAGCGATCTCATAGCAGTAGTACATATGTGACTACATTTTTAGACGTAGCGGTTTGGTCCTCCCACCCTTCTCACATGAGACCGAGAATGCCTCGGTGTTGTCTCCCATACAGCAGCTCAAACGGGAAGAACCCAGTTGAGCTCTGTGGCACCTCTCTAACTGCGAACATCAGGAAGGGAAGGAGTTTTGCCCAATGTTTTTGTTCCTGGTTCACAAATCGCCTCAGCATCTGCTTCAGGGTCTGATTAAACCTTTCCACCAGGCCATCTTTCTGCGGATGGTACTCAGAGGTCCTGATGGGATGGATATTCAAAATTTTGTAAACTTCTTTGACGGTATCAGACATGAAGTTAGTTCCCTGATCTGTCAGAAGCTCTTTGGGCACCCCTACTCTAGCAATAATCTTAACTAGTTCTTTGGCGACAGCACTAGTGGAAAATGTGCGTATCTCCAGTGTCGGCGGGATGCACTGGGCCCACTATGTCCATTGCTATGTGATCGAAGGGAGTACAAACCAGGGGCAGTGGGACCAGCGGGGCTGGGCGAACCCATCCCAGTGCTACTCTCTGGCAATTGGGACACTCCGCTACGTATTTCCTCACATCCATGTGGAGTCCCATCCAATAAAACCGGGCCAGTATTCGTTCCAAGGTCTTTTCCCGCCCCAGGTGGCCAGAAAAGGGAATATCATGTGCCAACCTAATGACCTCCTGGCGGAAAGACCCCGGAACCAATAATTGGGTTACAGGCTGTCCTGTGCCCGGGGCTTGGGATACCCTATACAGCAAATGCCCCATCACGATGAAGTGAGGAAATGTGAACGGCCCGCAGCCTTCAACTTCCTTCCCCTCGACAGACTGAACCTGCCCCTGGATGTGCACCAGAGTGGGGTCGTTACTTTGCTCCCACTCTAGGTCCACACCCCGGTCCCAGAATTGCGGTATGGGGCCTCAGTAAATTCTGCTCTAGGGATCTCAGTAACCCGCTCCCGCTAGTCACACTGGACACCCACACCCTCCTGTGTTCGTTTGACAGGCAAAGCAGATTCTCCCACCAATCCCCAGCCTTGTCTCATTAATGCCCCCTCAAGTTTCTCAGCCCTCCTCTCTCTTTTAGTTTTACGGGGCCGGAACCTGGAAGTAAATATGTCGGCCTGCAAGGGAAAGATCCGGCCAATTGGATCCCCCATTGCGACCACCCCTTCTACAATGGGTGGCCGAGCCGCATTGACCTTAACTTCTGAATAGTAAGGCCAATCTCGACCCAAAATCACTGGGTATGGCACCTTTTTAGCGACGGCCACGACTACATGGCACGTCCGACTTTCCACAGTCATTCTAACTTTAGTGGTAGGATACGCCTTAGTTTCTCCATGAATACACGAGATGGTCACAGACCCCTGTGGCCGCCAAGGCGTACCCTCCAAGACAGCAGACCGAATTATAGTGTGACTACACCCTGAGTCCACTAATGCGTGGGTACTCATATTACCAACATCTACATTAATAATGCAAGGCCCCTCCCGACCCCTTCCCCTGTACTCACCACCCTCTGCAGCCGGACATCGCAAGGCCACGTCACACTCCATCGCGATGGGACAGAATCTCGCGATGTGCCCCACCTCGTAGCACCGGAAGCAGGTAGGGGAAGGCAGCGCTGTGGGAGACGGCTGTTTGTCCCTTCTTCCACTAGGGGGGAGTCCAAGGATTCTCTCTAGCCCAGCTGGGAGCTAACCTCGGTCTCCACTTTGGAGGTGAGATGCTCAAAGGGACGGGGAAAACTGAAGGCCTCGCTGCAGTCTTCGGGTGCGCTGGCGAAGGCCGATGCTTCACTGGGATCGCTGGAGCTGGACTGGGGTCCACCTGAAGCAGTGCATCCTCGAAGGCCTCCACCAGCTCGACGGCCTTGTCCATAGTCTCGGGACTGTGGCGAGCGACCCGGGCTCGAGTCTCTGGTTCCAGCACCTCCAGGAACTGGTCGACCCCCACAGACTCCATGATTTGTTGGGTTTTCCGTTCAGTGGGACGCAGCCAGCGGGTCAAATGGTCCCAGAGTTGATGGGCCATGATGCAGGGCCGGGTTCCCTCCAGCTGGCAATGCATTTCCGGGGTGATATTAAGGCGCCGGAGGATAGCTGTCTTCACCTGGGGGGTAATCCTCTGCCGCCACGTTGCTCAGGGCCCGGTATGCTGCCTGCGCTTCACCAGTTAGACAGGGGGCTAGTTGGGCTGCCCAACATCTGGCTGGCCACCCTGACACTGTAGCCACCTGCTCAGATGTGGTCAGGAAGGCCTCTGGGTCATCTTCTGGGGTCATCTTTTGTAGCTGGATTTTGGGCATCGGCAGCACTGGTCCAGCTGTTGCGACCGGGACCCGAGCTTGGGCCACTACCAGGTTCTGAATGGCCAGACACATGGCCGCCATCTTGTCAGCCATCGCAGTCATGTGGGCTGTACTCTCAGCATCCCTCTGAGCATCCTGTTCTTCCCGACGCCGCTCTACACCATCACAATGTATCTCCTGATCCTGCAGAACGGCTTGCAGGGTGTGCTGGTCCATTCTCCTCCCACTTCTAACACCACCTTGTGGGAGGGTGGTGGGTGAAGCTTTGGGGAAGGACCAGAAATGACAGCACACAGGAGCCAGAAATGGAGTTTAGTCCTTAGAGCCCTGTACCATCAATGGTATCAGGGCAGGGTTTTATTTTACCAAACAAAAAATAGAACAGTCCAGTATTGCAAGAAATAAACAAGAAAACCACCTGGAATACCAGCAATGGTAAACTCAGGTTTGAAATAAAAAGAGTAAACAAAAAAATGTTGCGGTTACAAAATAAATAACAACACTGGGTTTCTTTGTGCTACTGCAGTGGGTTTCCTCTCACCGCCTCTTAGCTCCCTTCCACAGATTAATGGCCAGTCCTCGGTTCCTCACCCCGGTAATCCAACACAGTTTCCAAGGTTTTCAAGCTTCTGTGAATAACAGCAGTGAATAAAAGCAACACAACAAGCACAGCATGTGTTTTCAGTTCAGCCCAGGGAGACCGAATGGCAAAACCATACTGCTTAAATACTGCCAAGTCCCACCCCTGCAATCAGCACTCTGCCCCACGTCAGCCAATCAACGAGAACAGCACAGCTGATTGCAATGATGGGACCAGACGGCTGCATGGCTCTACCTCGGGCCAAGATGGCCGCCTGACCTGGAACTTCCTGTATGGTCAGAGCTCAGCTTGCTGTTCCAATCACGGTCAACCCTACACAGCGCTGCCGGTGGTCGGGAGGGCAAATTACGACAGGGACCCCTTTCAATCCTGTCACATTAATATATAATTTTTTTCTCAATAGAAACTTTTTTCCCCTTAACAGTGTGGAGTATGGTGTGTAGAATGCATGAAACTCTGAGGCACTGACACAACAAAATGTGAAAAAGGTTCAAGAGGGTGTAGACTTTCTATAGGCACTGTATATGTATTGTTTGGGTTCCTGCAGTGTGTTGTGTTTGGGTCTCTGCAGAGTGTTGTGTTTGGGGCTCTCTAGTGTGTTGTGTTTGGGTGTCTGCAGTGTGTTGTGTTGTGTTGTGGTCTTTGCAGTTAGTTGCATTGTGTTTGGGTCTCTGCAGCGTGTTGTGTTGTGTTTGGGTCTGCAGTGTGTTGTGTTTGGGTCTCTGAACAGTGTTGTATTGTGTTATTTGGGTCTCTGCAGAGTGTTGTGTTTGGGTGTCTGCAGTGTGTTGTGTTGTGTTGTGGTCTTTGCAGTTAGTTACATTGTGTTTGGGTCTCTGCAGCGTGTTGTGTTGTGTTTGGGTCTGCAGTGTGTTGTGTTTGGGTCTCTGAACAGTGTTGTATTGTGTTATTTGGGTCTCTGCAGTGTTGTGTTGTGGTCTCTGCAGTGTGTTGTGTTGTGTTTGGGTCTCTGAAGAGTGTTGTGTTTGGGTCTCTGTATTGTATTGTGTTGTGTTTGGGTCTCTGCAGTGTGTTGTTTTTTGTTGTGTTTGTGTCTCTGCAGTGTGTTGTATTGTGTTGTTTGGGTCTCTGCCTGCAGAGCTATGGTGCTGAAGGGAGCAGGAGCCTGGGGATCCCTGGGGAGGAGCTGTCTGGAGTGCACTCCGCTAAAGACTTTGTGGGCTGGTACAATGGGGTGCCAGGGAACAAGGACGTGAGTAACCACGGAGCTGCCTGCACTACCACGGATTCATATTGCAACAATACAGATCATCTTATAAATGTGTACATGGTGTTTGCAGCAGTGGACCTGTGTGTGTTCCTGTGTTTGCAGCTGAAGCCGGACCTAAGCACTGAGACGGCGGTGATTCTGGGGCAGGGGAACGTGGCTCTGGATGTGGCCAGGATCCTGCTGTCCCCTCTGGAGCTGCTCAAGGTGGGTCAATCATCCTTCAAGGGGGTATGACATCTGTAACCCCTCCCTAGGTGCGTCAGGTTTTGACCCGAGTTCAGAGACTGCTGTTTAACTTCAGTTTCCAGCCCCACACCTATAGAGCAAAGGCTAAAGCAGCCTTTTTTATATTATTAAGCGCCAGCACCATCTAGTGCACACTTACTGTGGATGAAGGTGCATGTTTTACTGCTGGTAATATAGAGGAAGTGTTCACTTGCACAGGCAACTAAATAGAAAATGATATATTGGGTTACTTTGTGGGTCTCCTGTTTTGAGTGGAGTTCTCTTTCCTATAGACCTCTATACAGCTCTGCAGTGTTGTGTGTATGATATTGTCTGGGGAAAGCTCTTTACACTTTAGACCCATGACCTGACCGAGATGCAACCTGAAACCAAAAACAGATCCCCTCTCCCGCTGCGAATGAAAGAGGATTTTCTTTCTGAGTCAGCAGCCGCTCCTAGCGTGCAGGACAGGTGCTTCTCACAGTTGCAGTTGCTCTCATTTTTGGCTTGACTCCCGATTTCGTCATAATCAGTAAATACAATCAAAACATCAAACGGGCTAAGGTATAATTTGGCCGGCTATTCAGACTGATTTACAAGAACTGAGTTGAAAAGGTTATAGGAAATACCCAATAAAGCAGCCTGGGAGAGAAAATAACGATGTGGACTTCTAGACCTTGAGCTTTAAACAGCTGCCATCTGAGTTGTGTCTCTGTCAATACAGTATTTGGAGACTCTCAGTACTGTCAGAATTGCACATACTCTTTATATATATATATATATATATATATATATATATATATATATATATATATATATATATATATATATATATAATTCAAACAATTACAGCTGTGAGTCTTTTGGGGTAAGTCTACCAGGTTTGCACATCTGCATCGTGCAATATTCGCCCATTCTTCTAGGTAAAATTGTTCAAGCTCTGTCAAGTTGGATGGGGATTGCTGGAGGACAGCAGTCTTCCAGTCTTTCCACAGATTCTGAATCGGATTGAAGTCCGGGCTTAGACTGGGCCACTCTAGGACATTCACTTTCTTGTTTTTACGCCACTCCAGTGTCGCTTTGGCTGTGTGCTTGGGGTCATTGCCCTGCTGAAAGGTGAATCTCCATCCCAGTTTTAGGTCCTTTGCAGACTGAAGCAGATTTTCCTTGTATTTAGCTTGCCTTGCCTGTATTTAGCTCCATCCATTTTGCCCTCTATCCTGACAAGCTTCCCAGTCCCTGCTGATGATGCTGCCACCACCATGCTTCACAGTAGGGAAGGTGTCATCTGGGTGATGTGCTGGGTTTTCACTAGACATAAAGTTTTGTATTTAGGCCAAGTAGTTCAATTTTTGTTTCATCGGACCACAGAATCTTTTGCCACATCTTTTCAATCTTCCACATACCTTTTTGCAAATTCCAAGCAGGATTTTACATGGGATTTTTTTTCAGAAATGTCTTCCTTGTCACTCTTCCATACAGGCCAGATTTGTGGAGTACCTCAACTATTGTTGACACATGGACAGTTTCTCCCATCGCAACCATGGAACGCTGTAGGTCTTTCAGAGTTGTCATTGGCCTCTTGTTGGCTTCTCTGACCAATGCCTGCTTTAAGCAGATTCTAGTTGGTGCAGTATACCTTCCACTTCTTAATGATCAACTTGACTATACTCCAAGTGATATTCAGTGTCTTTTTGAAATCTTTTTATACCACTCCCCTGATCTGTGCCTTTCCAAAACTTTATCCCAGAGTTGTTTTGAAAGCTTCTTGGTCTTCCTGGTAGTATCTTTGCTTTGAATGCACTACCCAACTGTGGGACCTTACAGAGACAGGTGTATTTAATCGGAAATCATGTGAACTACTTTTATTGCACACAGATGCACAGTCCATTTAACTTATTGTGTGAATTCTGAAGTCAGTTGGTTGCACCTGAGCTTATGTAGGAGCGTTATAGCAAAGGGGGTGAACACTTATCTAATGAAAACTTTTCAGGTTTTTATTTTTAATTGATATCCCCCCCCCCATTTTTTTCAAACATTGAAAGTGTTGAGTAGGTTGTGTAAATCAAAGGAAAAAAAAAAATCCTATTTAAATGCATCAAGATTTCAGGTTGTAACACAACAAACTGTGAAAACGTCCAAGGAGGGTGAATACTTCCTTATAGGCACTGTGTGTGTATGTGTGTGTCTGTACATATATACAGTACTGTGCAAAAGTTTTAGGCAGGTGTGAAAAAATGCTGTAAAGTAAGAATGCTTTCAAAAATAGACATGTTAATAGATTATATTTATCAATTAACAAAATGCAAAGTGAGTGAACAGATGAAAAATCCACATCAAATCAATATTTGGTGTGACCACCCTTTGCCTTCAAAACAGCATCATTTCTTCTAGGTACACTTCCACACAGTTTTTGAAGGAACTCGGCAGGTGGGTTGGCCCAAACATCTTGGAGAACTAACCACAGTTCTTCTGTGGATTTAGGCAGCCTTAGTTGCTTCTTTCTCTTCATGTAATCCCAGACAGACTCGATGATGTTGAGATCAGGGCTCTGTGGGGGCCATACCATCACTTCCAGGACTCCTTGTTCTTCTTTACGCTGAAGATAGTTCTTAATGACTTTCGCTGTATGTTTGGGGTCGTTGTCATTCTGCAGAATAAATTTGGGGCCAATCAGATCCCTCCCTGATGGTATTGCATGATTTATAAGTATCTGCCTGTACTTCTCAGCATTGAGGAGACCATTAATTCTGACCAAATCCCCAAGTCCATTTGCAGAAATGCAGCCCCAAACTTGCAAGGAAACTGCTGACACTCATTTGTGTACCGCTCTCCAGCCCTTCGGTGAACTAACTGCCTTCTGCTACAGCCAAATATTTCAAATTTTGACTCATCAGTCCAGAGCACCTGCTGCCATTTTTCTGCACCCCAGTTCCTGTGTTTTCATACATAGTTGAGTCGCTTGGCCTTGTTTCCATGTCGGAGGTATGGCTTTTTGGCTGCAAGTCTTCCATGAAGGCCACTTCTGACCAGACCTTTCCGGACAGTAGATGGGTGTACCAGGGTCCCACTGTTTTCTGCCAATTCTGAGCTGATGGCATTGCTGGACGTCTTCTGATTGCGAAGAGAAGTAAGCATGATGTGTCTTTCATCTGCTGCAGTAAGTTTCCTTGGCCGACCACTGCGTCTACTGTCTTCAACGTTGCCAGTTTCTTTATGCTTCCTCAAAAGAGCTTGGACAGCACATCTGGAAACCCCTGTCTGCTTTGAAATTTCTGCCTGGGAGAGACCTTGCTGATGCAGTATAACTACCTTGTGTCTTGTTGCTGTGCTCAGTCTTGCCATGGTGTATGACTTTTGACAGTAAACTGTCTTCAGCAACCTCACCTTGTTAGCTGAGTTTGGCTGTTCCTCACCCAGTTTTATTCCTCCTACACAGCTGTTTCTGTTAATGATTGTGTTTCAACCTACATATTGAATTGATGATCATTAGCACCTGTTTGGTATAATTGTTTAATCATACACCTGACTATATGCCTACAAAATCCCTGACTTTGTGCAAGTGTACCTAGAAGAATTGATGCTGTTTTGAAGGCAACCGGTGGTCACACCAAATATGGATTTGATGTAGATTTCTCTTCTGTTCACGCACTTGGCATTTAGTTAATTGATAAATATAATCTATTAACATGTCTATTTTTGAAAGCATTCTTACTTTACAGCATTTTTTCACACCTGCCTAAAACTTTTGCACAGTACTGTGTGTATATATATATATATATATATATATATATATATATATATATATATATATATATATATATATATATATATATATATTGCTCTAAGCACACTGTTAAACTCAGGGGAGACTTTTAAGGAGGACAGAGATGTTTTAAACTCCTGTAAGTTGATTTGTACGTGCACTGGGCATGCTATATGTCCTGACAACTTTTTAATAATCAAGAAAATCACACAGACTCATTTTATTTGAAGTTTTAACAGATCAGCGCAGTATTAGTTGTCCTTCGATTTATTAAATGCTTAATAATGGATCTAGTGGTTGCAAGCCACTTTGGATCCCTGCTAATAGGCAGCATGGGCGATTCCAGTGCCTTTACAGGTTTAACAGCATTAAGACTTCAATACAGTAATACAAATGTCATATGCTTAGCCTTCAGGCTATAAAATGCAAAAAGCTAAAGTGCCTACCTCTAAATCCTACAACATACAATATATCACTCTCCAAAGCGAAAATATAATTCTCATACCTTATAGCAGTGCATCAATATAAATGAGATATAAATTCAAAATTCTTCTTACCTTCCACTGTATGGAAGTGTAGTTGTAGAATACAACATAAAAACAAGAGCTGTCTTTTACAGGCAGACTTCTAAATACGACCAAACAGCTTCAGTTTTTCAGAGACCCTCAGAGCATGGACCACGTTATCTTGCAAGGTCAAGTTCAGTGGTATCGAGTGGGGTCTTGCTTTGGGCTTATATAAGATTTTCCCTCCATTGATTACATCAAGAGTGCCAATTAAATCTGATCATCAATCTGCCTTGACAGTTTTTATCTTTGCGTTTGTGATATATTCTAGAAGGATCCGGTCAGCTTTTTTTAAAACTAATTGGAGTTATATATATAAAAAAAAAAAAAAAAAAAAAAACATTCAAAATTAATTGCTATAACTCCTTTCCAAAATATTGGAAAATGATCTCATGATCACTGGGGAGGACGAAGGTTACTCTTATCAGTGCTGATAACGGTCAGTGAACATGTAATCAGCAATTGGGATAGTTCTGTGAAACTGATTTCAGGGAATCCCTTTCTTGGTCGCGATTGCTTGTAATAAGCAATAAACGAGTGCTAACTGAAGCTTAATCATTTCTTGCCTCAGTCCTAGCCATCACTGCCCAAATTATCATGTTTATTTTATGCTTTCATTTGAGATGTGCAGCTATTTCCTGGCACCTGATCACCCCTGTGCTGTAGGTCAGTGTTACTCCAGTGGTCGAGGGGCAATCAGACCGTGTGACCTACAGCAAAGGAAGTATTTAGGTAGGTGCCAGTCCTGTAATGTAAACTATTTGATGTCTGTAACATTTAATGTTTAAAGAAAAAACGAATTCGGGGAAAAAACAAAACACAAACCTAAAACAAAAAAAAAAATCACATGAGTGGCAAGGTTTTTCACGCTGACAAAGGCATTTGACAGTCTTGGTTAGCACGCTTGTAAATGATGCATTTTGTGCTTCATGTTATACAACACCAGCTAGTTCTGTTGTGATGGGGCACTATTCAGGTGTAATTACTTTTATGTGAAAGCAGTCAAGTGTGCGGAACAGACATTAAGCCAAGTTAAACAGCTGACATAGGGTTTCGCTTCAGCTTTCAGTATTGTGAAATGGGTGGGTTTTATTTTATCTTTCAGCGTTGTGAAATGACTTGGTCATATATGACTGTGCAGGAAACCCTATAGAATTGGTTTTCTTAATGGCCATCAATACGTGACAATGTCAAAAAAACAATGACTGTTTCTCAAAGGTACAAGTGATCTGACCCAGGATGTGGGTTTGCATTTGATCTGAGGTGCCAGTGCTTTGATTAATATTAGAAATGAGAGCGTTGCTAGTAGGCTTTTATATTGAAGCAGATGAACTATGTTGAAAGCTATTTCAAATAGTTTATATAATCTCTGTACGTCAAAAAACAACATACAGTTCATATTGATAACACATTGTTTTAAAGGGAAACACATAGAAAATAATGTAGAGTTTTTTTTATTGCACTTACTCTAATGTTGGATATTGCCAGCAAAACAAAAGTAAACTTGAACCAAAGTGTCATATCACTAGATGACTCTGGCTCTTGCTTCTACAAGCACACTGACTGATTACGTGTCATGCTACATATCTTACTTACCTGTGTGTATGGCAGGAAACCAGAACTGAAGAGAAGGTCCTGAATCAGGTGAAAGCACCTGAACACAGACGCACCACATTAACAAACAAGAACACGGCATTTGAGTGATTGTAATACAAAGCACTTATTACAAACATCATACTGGTTGCAAACATCATAAAAAAGTGGGGCTCAGTTAGAAAGTAAGATTTGAAGTTGTTTGCTGTTCATTGTCTCGTGTGTGTTCTCTGAGACAGCAGGTGTTGTTTTGCCAGACTATCCCTGTCCTCATCTGCAGGCCAGCATTGTTTATTTGGGTTTGCCAGTGACCTTGCCAATAGAGTTTATTTTAAAAAGCCAAAGTCAGAGAACTAAACATTTACAGACTTAACTGCTCCCTGAACTGAAGGGCTGTTGCACTTTCTAACAGAATACAAGTCCAATATGTATCACAACGCCATTAAACACTGAACTAAGTACAAAAAACCATGCTTTCTACCGGCAGTGTGGAACAAACACACACTTCAATAATCTGTTATCTGATGGTAATAATTAAAAGCACACTGTAAGAGCTCACCAGACGTTTCCAGTAAATCTTACCTAATTGAAATTACTGTCAATTTGTATGTCTCATGTTTCACTGGCACACACGTTATGGTAAATGTGTTTGATTTGTTAATGTTATTTTTTTCCTCTGCTTTTCTTGTGAAGTGTTTTCAAGGTCTCTGCACTCATCATGTAAAATACTTAGCTCTTTAATTGATACTAAAAATATCAGTTACAAAATACCCAAAACACGTTTACCACAATGTGTGCGTCTTTCATAAAGGAAAATGTGAGACATAGAGATTGACAGTGATTCATATTTGATTTTAGTGGGATTATGTGGTGAGCTCTAAGGTTCTTTTAAATATAATTTTGATGGATGCTTCTTTCTTTCAGCCAATATGTGACAATCATTACCAGTGATATCAGAAAATACTCAAATACACTTACTATTTGGGTCTACATTAAATTGTAACCACCTGTTTTTTTTCAGGATTTGTTTTGTTTGGTATCAGTGCCCAGTCCACTGCAGGACCCTCATCAGGATCATTCCTGTCACTCCTTTCAGAAAGCAGACATCACTGCAGGTTCCCTATCATTCCTGTCACTCGTTTCAGAAAACAGACATCACTGCGAGTTCCTTGGAGGCCATCGGGGGCAGCAGAGTGAGGAGGGTGCTGATTGTGGGGAGACGGGGCCCCCTACAGGTTGCCTGCACAATCAAGGTGGGCAGGGATCCTTTACACAAACCACTTTATTCTACTGTAACCTCAGCTTTCTTTCTTTGTTTGTTTCTTTCTTTTTCTTTGTCATAATTTTTTTCTTTTTGTCTTTACTTTTCTCTTTCTGTCTCTTTATTATTAGTTGCTTATGTTGTTCTCTGTCTTTCATTTGATATTTTTTGCAATTCTTTGTTTCTGTAGTTCTTTGTATTTCTATTTCTTTAGTTCTTTTAGTTCTTTTTTGTTTCACTCTGTCACTTTAGTTAATTTCATTATTTTATCCATTCTTTTAAGCATTCCTTTCTTTTGTTCATCGTTTCTTTCGTTCTTGTAAATGTCTGTATATTTCTAATAACAGTCTCTGTCTGTGTGCAGGAGCTGAGGGAGATGATAAACCTGCCCGGGACCAAGCCTGCCCTTGACCCGCGGGACTTCCAAGGGCTCAGAGAGGCTGTACAAGGTGAGGAAGGGGTTAACGTGTTTATCATCGGATCTGCTTTGTGTGTTTCAATATGTATCTATTGCCAATGGAAAGGACAGGATTATTTTTCCATCCATCACACTCCGTATATCCTGCGCTCGGCAGGTCATGATGCTGATTGTCAAGTAATGCCAGACAGGTTTTCATCCAAATCTGTGTGTGTGTCCTGGGTTGCTCAGTTGAGTGTGTGTGTGTGTCCTGGTGTGCTCAGTGTGTGTGTGTGTGTGTGACTTGGTGTGCTCAGGGAGTGTGTGTGTGTGTGTCCTGGTGTGCTCAGTGTGTATGTGTGTGTGTGTGTGTTGGTGTGCTCAGAGAGTTTGTGTGTGTGACTTGGTGTGCTCAGGGAGTGTGTGTGTGCTCTGGTGTGCTCAGGGAGTGTATGTGTGTGTGTGTGTGTCCTGCTGTGCTCAGGGAGTGTGTATGTGCTCTGGTGTGCTCAGGGAGTGTGTGTGTGTGTGTGTGTGTGTGTGTCCTGGTGTACTCAGGGAGTGTGTGTGTGTCCGTCCTGGTGTGCTCAGGGAGCGTGTTTGTGTTTCCTGGTGTGCTCAGGGAGTGTGTGTGTGTGTGTGTGCGCGCGCCCTGGTGTGTTTAGGGTGTGTGTGTGTGTCCTGGTGCGCTCAGGGAAAGTGTGTGGGGGTGTGTGTGCGTCTTGGTGTGCTCAGGGAGTATGTGTGTGTGTGTTCTGGTGTGCTCAGGGAGTGTGTGTGTCCTGGTGTGTTGCAGACAGTGTGCTCAGGGAGTGTGTGTCTCCGTTGTGTTGCAGACGTCCCCAGACCCCGCAAGCGTCTCACGGAGCTCCTGATGAAGGCAGCACTGGAGAACGCTGCTGGGAAGGATGCAGAGCGTGAGTGGAGTCTTCGTTTCTTGCGCAGCCCTGCCCACATCCTACCCAGCCCAGACAGGAGCAGAGCAGCAGGGATCCGATTGGCTGTCACCCGCCTGGAGGTAGGAGGCAGGGCCTGAAACAATAGCAACCAACACTATATCATGGGTCATTTTCCGCTCTAGGGTCTGTTTAATGGAACCTTGCAGATGGAATCAAGTTAAGATGAATGATAACAGAATTAGTTTAAACTGGTATCTTTAAAATTGTGATAGAGGCTGTTTGTCTGCCAAATGTTCTGCTGATGAAATCATAACTAGGAGGATTGTTTAAAAGTGAAAGAAAAGATGCATTTACTTTTTTCTGTTGATTATGTATTTTAGTTCAAAATATGTCTTAATAAACACTTGTTCTTACATGTTACTCTAGTTGTTTAGTGACTGTTTTGGTACCGCTATAACCGACAGGTTATAGTGGAGAGGCCCAAACTAAAGTATGTCTCACTTATTATGGATATTTCACATGCAAATTTCTGATAACCTTTAACCCTTTGCAAACTATATCGGACCAGGTCTGACATTACAATTTTCCCTTTCCAGTCCGATGCCAGACTCTGTCCGACATCATCAAAAAAGATGTAAAGCACAAGTCTCTATCGTTTTTTCTCTGGAAGAAGCAGAGCAAACCATTCAGTGGCTGAGTGAGACTGATAGGAGCTGAATGAAGCCGAAACAAAAGGGGCGTGTGAGCAATAGAGCTAGCCAGTGCACCACACAGATAAGCGCATCCAGCACTCAGTGAATATCACTGACATTTGCAGAGCTTTTTGAGATGTTATAGTAATAAAACGAGTGATCAGGAGAGGATTTATCAGAATGCACGTCTATACAGAGATATGTGAAAAATACAGCCAACAACTAGTGGGGATTGGCTGGAGATGCAGTACTGATGTTGTTTTGGCATGTAATACATTTTAAACCTGTTTTACTCTGGGGGGGGGGGGATTAAAACATTGCATGTAAAATAAATCGCATATGAAAATAAATTGGACCTGAAGGGTTAAACATTGAGACAAAACTCGGGGGGAGCGTGCCCAGGCAGTGCTGACGGGTGGGACGTGGAGAAGTGTTGAAATTTCTCTCTCTGACCAAGTGCTTGTCTCTGCAGGGCTCGGGGAAGCGTGCCAGGGTACTGCTGATGGTGGAGGTGGAGGAGGTGTTGAAATTTCTCTCTCTGACCGCGTGCTTGTCTCTGCAGGGCTCGGGGGGAGCGTGCCCGGGCAGTGCTGACGGGGGAGGTGGAGGAGATGTTGAAATTTCTCTCTCTGACCACGTACTTGTCTCTGCAGGGCTCGGGGGAGCGTGCCAGGGCAGTGCTGACGGGGGAAGTGGAGGAAGTGGAGTGCGGGCTCATCGTGAGCAGCATTGGCTACCAGAGTCTGCCCATTGACCCGGCCGTGCCCTTTGACCTGCGGCAGGCCATCATTCCCAACAGAATGGGCCGCGTGCAGCAGGCTCCTGGTCAGTCACTGTTTTTATTAAATGTGGAATAAGTGGAAAATCACTGTTCATACTGTGCAGAATTCATCTTAGAAGAATGGCTGGAGCAACTACCAGAGACACTGTACATAGACGAATTTTATTGGAAAACTGTCTCCAACTGTTCTGACTGTTTAAATTGTACTCCTGTTTCGGTCACTCATACAAGTAAACATTTTACTGTCTGCTAATAGATTAGTTTAAATAAGCAGTCAATGATTATTTTTATTCTCCTTATTGAAAAAGCAAAGCCTATAGTCAATGAAAACAGCTCTTCCTGAAGCTTGCATAGTTGTGGTGACCTGAACGAGGGAATGCAATTTAAACTCTAGCGCACTTATAGTCATTGATTTTCTCCCCCTATATTAAGCTACCAGCATCCAGGTTAGCCACTCAAGGTCAAGATTGTTTCCAGGTGTTAGACTTTCTTGCAGGCTCGGCTTTAAATCACTAGTCATGTCCGGACCTCTCTCCTTCTGTCTGTCTATCACAATAATAACACTGTGAACATGATAACTGGCTATAGTATGAGAAACTCTTGATCTTTATCCTAATATTTTTACCTTTACTGTGGTTAAAGGTACTGTGTGAGGTATTACATGATTATGAGCAGGGCCACGATTCTATCGCGAGCACGAAAAATCACGACAAAATGCGAAATTTTCATTTTTAGGGAGGGTATTGCGAAAACCTTACGTAATGTAATAATTAAACATTTAGTCCTATAAAAGAATGCTCACTTGTTATAAAATATTATTTCTGGATGCACTTCATTTTTACTATATGCTTCCTGACGCTAAGCTCTGGTTAAAGGGAAGTGAAACACTGAAAAAAACAAACCAAAAAAAAAAAAAACAACTTTTAAACTGCAACTATGGCTGCTGGATGTGCATCAACACCCCGCATTTCAGCAAAATAACGCAAAAAAGATTTTCCTTCTGGTGAGTTTCACTCATCAGATGATATATTACTTTGTTCAGTGTGTAATGAAGCAGTAGACCAATAGAGAGGACACTTGTGTCAAGCATCTTAAAAGCGAGAAACACCTGAAAAGAAAACGACTGCAGTCAGTGCAGAGCGATTTTGGTGAGACTGGGGAAAAAGCAAGAACTGTTTCAAGTTTGTTCACTGCTCAGACCAAAGCTGGCGAAGTTAGAGACGGCCAGATTTCAGCTGACAGAAGCACTGATAAAAGCATTCATCCCGCTGGAAAGGTAGATAACCCTAGCTTTAAAATATTTTTGGAACAAAACATGAAAACTATGGGAGTCGTAGCATCAGCCGACTGGCTGAGGAAACAGTACGCGCTCAAAGTTTTTCAAGCTCAAAGAGGCAAACTTTTCGAGTTTGTTAAAGATGGATGGCTGTCTATATTGGTAGACGAAATGACAGACAATGAAGATCACTTTGTACTGAATATTGTAGTTTACAAAATCGATCACAAGAATAACTGTTCAGCAGTCAAACTTCTACAATCTGTGTTCCCAGAAAAAAAAACAGACAGAGCAACAATAGCCCAGTCAATTGTCAAAACTCTCTGCGAGTGCAGTGTTGAATGGGAACAAATTGCTGCATTTGTTTCTGATAATGCTGCAAATATGAATAAATGTTACGAGTCTGTTATCAAAGGCATGGCTGTGAACTCTATATGAACAAATACATCGAACAACCTTGTAAATAGTTCCAGTTAAAAACAATACATTGAACATTTGTTCTTTCTTTTTTTAACAATCGAGTTTTCAACAGCGCATTAGAACAATCAGTTAGGTAAGTACTACACTTATTGATTTAAATATGAATACACTAGTTATCTTTGTATTCTTTCATATTTTCACATGCATTTATGGCTGTGCTGTTTTGATGATATCTGTGTGCAAATAACGTCTAGTGCTGCCGTATTAATTTTTTTCCTGGCCTGCTCTTATACGTTCTGTACACTATACACTTTGCATTTATTTATACAGTTTTCAAAACTAAAATTAGAGTTTGGTAGTAAAAAAAAAAGTTACAAAGACTACAACGAAAAAATGCGAAAAATGTGCTTTTCCGGAAACTAAATTGCTTTAAGGAAAACACGATAACATTGGGGCCCTGAGGACCCTCTGTATGTGTGTGACCAACAAAATATTGGTTAAGGAAAAGAAGTGATATCTGACCAAGGACATTTTGCATGTTTAAAAGTGTTATTGTATGTTCCGTGCAGTTAAGTGTCAGACCGGTGATATCAACACAAATACGTTTTCATTAGATGTCACATCACAAAACAAATACGAACTGAAGGTCTGTTGTCCAACAGAGTGCAAGGAAAACAGGTGTTACTGGTTAGCTAGCAGACATTGGCTCAGTTTCAGGTGGAATTGTGCAATTCCTAATTCATTGCATTTACAATGTCATTGTTGTTGGACCCTGGAATTGTAATTGAACAATGTAATTTTAATGTTTAATTGAGGCTCACTTAATAAAAGCCCTGGTTATCGGCGATCAATTAATTGCTGAATTGTTGCATCTCTGTCTGCTGGTCTTGTGAGAGGTCTGTCTGTTCTGATGGCGGGTGCTCTCCTATCTCCAGGCCTGTATTGCAGTGGCTGGGTGAAGAGGGGCCCAACAGGGGTGATTGCCACCACCATGAACGACAGCTTCGACACGGCCTGCTCCGTGTTGGAGGACATGGAGTCGGGACAGCTAGACACCAGCACCCCCAGAGCAGGGGCCTGCGCTCTGCATGCTCTCCTGAAACAAAGAGGTACATACACCAGCACCCCCAGAGCAGGGGCCTGCGCTGTCGTGAAACAGAGAGGTACATACACCAGCACCCCCAGAGCAGGGGCCTGCACTCTGCACGCTGTCCTGAAACAAAGAGGTACATACACCAGCACCCCCAGAGCAGGCACCTGCGCTGTCCTGAAACAGAGAGGTACATACACCAGCATTCCCAGAGCAGGGGCCTGCACTCTGCACGCTCTCCTGAAACAAAGAGGTACATACACCAGCATCCCCAGAGCAGGGGCCTGCGCCTGAAACAAAGAGGTACATGCACCCCCAGAGCAGGCACCTGCGCTGTCCTGAAACAAAGAGGTACATACACCAGCACCCCCAGAGCAGGGGCCTGCGCTCTGCTGCTCTACACCAGCACCTGAAACAAAGAGGTACATACACCAGCATCCCCAGAGCAGGGGCCTGCGCTCTGCACGCTCTTCTGAAACAAAGAGGTACATACACCAGCACCCCCAGAGCAGGCACCTGCTCTGTCCTGAAACAGAGAGGTACATACACCAGCATCCCCAGAGCAGGGGCCTGCGCTCTGCACGCTCTCCTGAAACAAAGAGGTACATACACCAGCACCCCCAGAGCAGGGGCCTACGCTGTCCTGAAACAGAGAGGTACATACACCAGCACCGCCAGAGCAGGGGCCTGTGCTCTCCTGAAACAGAGAGGTACATACACCAGCACCGCCAGAGCAGGGGCCTGTGCTCTCCTGAAACAAAGAGGTACATACACCAGCACCCCAGAGCAGGGGCCTGTGCTCTTCTGAAACAAAGAGGTACATACACCAGCACCCCAGAGCAGGGGCCTGTGCTCTCCTGAAACAAAGAGGTACATACACCAGCACCCCAGAGCAGGGGCCTGTGCTCTCCTGAAACAAAGAGGTACATACACCAGCACCCACAGAGCAGGGGCCTGCACTCTCCTGAGACAAGGAGGTACATACACCAGCATCCCCAGAGCAGGGGCCTGCGCTCCTGCACGCTGTCCTGAAACAAAGAGGTACATACACCAGCACCCCCAGAGCAGGGGCCTGCGCTCTGCACGCTGTCCTGAAACAGAGAGGTACGTACACCAGCAGGATTGTTAAACACGTCTTCATCCAAAAGCAATACATGGTTATCAGAGTAGAAACCCTGCACACTTAAAACTGGCCTCTTATTGTTGTGTGTTTCTCTATTCAGTTTCCATCAATGCATTCACCTTCTGTATAATTCATCACTAAGTTTTATTTGTTTTATTTTACTTACACTTACAAAGGTTGAAGCCATTGTCTTAATCAGTAGTCTTTTGACAGCAAAAATGTTTAGCGTTGAAACCTGAAAGAGGCAGACTGCACCAAACACTAACGCTGCCAATGAGACACAAACCCTGGGCACAGCCCTATACATCTCCAGCACCAAGACCACATCTGCATCACAATCACTTGCTTGTTCTGTGGTTTTCAAAGCAGGAAGCACCCTCGCAGTATTCCCTGAACCCTTCAGCCCCTCTTCATAGAAACAGAGGCATGCAGTGATGTGCTTCCACCCAATCAGCATTGTAATGATTCTGAGGGAAAAGCACACCATTTACAAGAAATTATTCAACCCTTTCATGCAGGGCAACCTCATACGGGGACGGATTAAACAAAATCAATTCTGGTCTTTGTACTGGGGACATATGGAAGGCTCAAATGCATGATGACCTCATGTTAGTGTGCCATTTTCTCCCCATATAAAGCAATGGAATTTTAAAAACATCTTAATTTATGTTCCAAAACTACTTTTGGAACACATGCATGAAAGGGTTAATGAGAAAAGTATGAGATATTATTATTATTGCCGTGTGCATTTTGATTGGGTTTTTGAAGTAACAAAAGGAGATATGTCTGTTTGCCATGACATATTGTTTTCATCAGTTTGGACGTGTTACAGAAAATAGCAAAGGGAGAATCCAAACATATTATATTTCTTGTGTATATTTATGGGCACAAAAAAAAGCATATTTTCAAGGTGACTCATAAAGATGTTCCCGTATGTGTCCCTTTTTTCTTCCCAAGGTGTGACGCCGGTCTCCTTCGCTGGCTGGGAGAAGATTGATGCAGTGGAGACGGCGAGGGGCATGGCGGTTGGCAAACCGCGGGAGAAGCTAGTGGATTTGCGGGACATGCTGAAAGTGGCTAGTCTGTGAGGGAGTCTGCGAGACAGCTGGGTACAAACCTGCTGCTATGGACAAATGTTTTGCATCACCTACAATCTTAGGATTGAGATATAATTTTAAAAAATAATAGATATTTTCAATCTTTTATTTAACATCTTGTAATCAAGGAAACTACAAAATGGTGTTGCAAAAGTCTCCTGGAAGCCATCTGAGCAGTTCAGTATGTCATGTTAGATTTCGAAATGTTAAGTATATGGAAAAGTACAAGGTGTGTGGAGCTGGATCAAGCATTACAACTACACAACAATTGACTTAACAAATCATATGGGGTGTGGTCATCTTAACACTGTACACATTGGAACTGGAGGTGCATTGAGCCTTTTCCTTGCTCTGTATATGGTAGTTCATTATTGATTATTTTTTAATTTATAATTGTGAATGTCTTGTGAAAGGTGCAGGGCAGGAGCGCTGGCTACAGTCAGTAATGATGCCAGCACTCAGGCAGGCTCTGGGAGAGCTCCTAACAGCTTGTTATCCTTATGGTAGCTTAAAAATTCTACCAAATAGCCAAATTAGTCAGAACTGTGTGCAATTATTTAATGGAAACACTGCATAAAATACCAAAACCAAACGAACACCCCCTGCCTATCTGCCAGTCCTGGGCCTCTCTCACGCATCTCTGGAACCACTGGATTTGAACCCAGGCCTCCATCGGTGAAGCTAACCCTTCATTCTTTTGTTCATTGCTTCTCTGCCTCTTCAGTGAATCTTATTAAAGTAAGTATGAAGTTCCTCAGTGCCCCTGTCTGCGCTGTACAACGTCAAATCAAAGCAAATGTTATTTATGTAGCGGATCTCAGCACTGTACAAGACAAAACAAAGAAAATTGATACAATACATTTGTATAAAGATCCCAAAGCATGTCACGCACAAAAAATAAAAACAACAAACCATTAAATTAAATTAGGCTTGAGTTACTGTATAATGTGCACCTCTTGCATTTCCCTCTATAGAGAACACCTTAAACATAGTATATTGCTGCTTTCTATATAACAGACAGCTGGATAGCGCATGCACAAACACTTTGTTATACAGACAGGTATACAGACAAATTAACGTTATGAAATGAGCAGCTGAGTGTTTGCAAACTATTTTTGGGAGCAGACTATTGGTGTTTTGGTAAACTTACACTTACCTGTTTAAAGCTAATATTACCAACACTGACTTGTGAGGTAAAACCCTTTTTTGTTAATTGTGTAATTTTATATACAATTAACTGTACTTTCCTTATGAAGCATTTAATTTAAAAACAAGGGGTTTGGTGGTTTTTGGCATGGATTAATCTATCTAGAAGTCTTTACCTTTTTCACTTCAGTGCACCAGTCGAGTATTTGAAGCCTCGAATGTAATATTCATAACTATGTAGTGCCAGAGTAAAGAAACACACCAATACATATTGGTGCTATATTTCCAGCTGGGTCTAGTGTGTTCCTTGTTGATTTTCAATTTCTATTCACATCAGTGCTATGTTAGTTGGCCTGTGTGTTCACTGAGGTCGGAGGAATGCACGTCACAGTCGATTTATCTCAACTAATTGTTGCAAATTCTTCTGTTTACCACATTTCCTTTGTGACAGAAGCAGGTTCAACAGGTAACTGTTTTGTGTTTGTTTTGATGGCTTGTTTTGCTTTTCAGCTTTGTATTGAGAAACATATCAAGACAAGATACCTGGAAGAGATTCCTTTGGATATGCATTCAAGTTCTGTGGATTCATAGTAATGTAGTGCCAAAGTAAATACTGCGAATCAGGGTCTGTGAGACAAGCTTGAACAAAGAGCACACCTGCACTAGGGTTGCATGTTCTCCAACAATACTGCGGCAATTCACATATTCTCCAACAACACTGCGGCGACTCGTGCTTTGTGCTGAGAAGGAATGGACTGAAGGCAGAACTGATATTGAATGCCTGATAGGTAGTTTCTGATTGAGGAAGGAGCAAGGTTGCGAGATATGCGATAAAGGCCAGCAGGTGTTGAAGATTAAAGGTGGCGTGAGAGATCCAGTTCTGGGTGCAGAAGGAGGTGAAGGAGGACCAGGCAGTAGAGTAAGTTTAGCGTATAGATGGGGCTAGAGCGCTCTCCATAAAACAGCAGGCACACTGGAGTAGACCAGAGAGAGAGGAGTTTAGATGAATATTAGCTGGCTGAACAGAAGCACCTGCTGTGGATTGGGATCTGCTCCTGGAACTAGGCTGTGAAACCTTGGGACCTGCAGGCGACATAAAGCATCAGTGGCATTATTAAAGGAACCAGGGATGTGGCGGGTCTGAATAATGACATTATTGGTCACTGAGATCCAGAACAGGCTACGGAGGAGCTGCATGATTGAGGGGGATGATGAGCGCCCTTTGTTCACTATATGAACTGTAGAGGAGTTATCACTGAAGAATACGATTGATTTTCTAGGCCATAGGTGGCTCTAGAGCAGGGAGGCGACTACAATAGGATAAAGTTCCAAAAGGGGGGAAGATTTCAATTGAGGAGACAGGGAATTAATTTCCTGGGGCCAGGGACTTGAAAACGATTGTGATCCAAAGAATCCTCCAAACCCTGAGTGAGCAGCATCTGTAAACAGGAGCATGTCCGGAGCTGATATGGCATCACCGTAAAACAGAGAAAGTCCATTCCAGTGGTTAAGGAGGATGGACCACATATCAATGTCTTTCGTTGCTTTGTCTAGGATGATGATGGAGGCATCAATAGACTTCATAGTGGTAGAAAAAGCAAGCAGATGGGAGATGAAAGTGCGACCTTGAGGGATGATGCGAATTGCATAATTGAAATGGCCCAAAAGAGAGAAGGTTACGTTTTGAAATGGAGCTTGAGCTCTGGAAAGAAGAACTCAGCTGTCGAATCTGAATGAGTTTTGATAAAGGAAGGCAGGCCTCGAACTTAACAGTGTCAAGAGTAATGCCTAAAAACTCGAGGCAGGTAGTGGGGCCGACAGGTTTCTCAGCGGAGAGGGGGACGCCCAGGGTAGTGAGCAAGGATTTGAGATGTAGAATACTTTGAGCCGGAGAATGAGAAGCTGGAGATATCAAGAGAAAGTCGTTGAGCAGATGGAGCAGAAATGGGACGAGGAAAGAATTAAGCAGGATCCAGCACAATGCTTCAGAAAGAGAATTGAAGATTTTTGGGCTGCTACGGCATCTGAAAGTGAGCTGAGTGGAGAAGAAGAATGAGCCCTGATATAAAATACTGAAAAGATGGCGGAGGGAAGGTAATATCCACCTTCAAAAGCCAGGCTCCGTGACCAGCAGTTTTCTGTTAACTTGATAGCATTGATCCAGAGGAAACAGAGAATTGATACTGCTGGTGGGTTGTCCACTGGGAGCAGAGAGGCCTATGATTAGGCATTTCTTTCCAGATATTTTTCTAGTGGTGATGCCAATTGGATTAATCCTAAATACTGGGAATGGCAGGGCCGGGAAAGGGCCGACCATAAAACCTTTTTCTAGCTCGGCTCTGATAAGAGAGGTGACTGCTTCCGGGTCTGAAACAGCTGAATGGAGATTAAGGCAGGAAAGTGAAAAAGAAGGAATACTAGATAACCCGGTGGAGAAACCGTAAAGGAGGCTGTTGATGAGGTATGACACAAATTGCTTATCAGGGTGAAGGCAGCTTGCTTCGGTTAAGGCTGGGATGTTCACAGGAGAAGAGATGGTCAGGACTGAATATCATTTGCCACGCTTTGAAGGGAAAATAAATTTAGCATGCACGTCACCTCAAAAAGAACAAACATGAAGGAAACGGCAGGTAATGTTACTGCAAGTAGCGTCATTGTGAATCTGATGAGGCGACCGAGCCTGTCGGTAGAAGATGAGGTGTCTGGAGGGGCTGAGGCGTGGACAGGGCGGGTGGAAGAAGTGGCCCTACTGAAACTGGAAGAGGTCCTTGGAAGCCGTGAAGGAAAGGTAGTTTCGGCGGTGGCGGCTTTTGGACAAAACGCAAACCCCACAAGCTTAGCTCTCAATCCCCCGAAAATCCTGTGAAACAGATCTATGTCTGGTTTTGCCCAGTTAACAACCACGTTGTCTGTTCCTAGGACGGCAGCCGCTTTTGCAGAAAAACTCTTGTCATAGTCATAAAACATGGTACCACCGTAACGGACAGCTAGCTCAATTAGGAATGCCAGATAATGATCCAACTCCTCTCGACGGTGAGGAAAGGCGCTACATAGCATGTCTCTGTAGGCCAAAAATGCCAACATAAATTCCCCCATCGGTAAATTTTTAAGCAAACGTGGATCAGAAGATTTGAGTGTCACTGATAGACGCCCACAGCTGACTGTGCGTTGATCAATTAATTCGGAGGTGGCAATAAGAACGAGGACAAGATTAACGTCCTTACCTTCAATATTCTGCTTACATAGAGCAGGGGAGAAGGTGATGCATCTGGAACCGAACACCTTCTGCTGGTCGAGGGGAGCAGCAGAAAACAGAGTGAAGGAAGGAGGAGGAAATTGTATGAGCGGGAGGAGGGGCTGATACGAAGCAAGTCTCCAAGGAACCGAGACAGGCATTCATGTCCAGCATGGAGTCGGAGATAAAGCTGGTTGAGGAGGAAGGTACGTGTTGTGAGCAGGAGAAACAGAGGAATTGGTCTGGCTTTGTTGCCTAACCTGACAAGGTGGGTTGGAAAAAACAGGCAGGTCGAGGGAATGAAGCTGAGGAGGGATCGGCTCTGTGATCAGGAGGCCAGGGCATCGACAAATAAATAACAAACACAAATCTTCAAAACAAAGGTTTAAACAATTGAGTCGCTGAAGCTTTGGATACAGAAACAAGCTACTAGATTATACCACGCAAGTCTGAGAAGCATCCAAAAAGAAACACAGACGGAAGGTTGAAGCAGTGCTGAGTGTATAAATAACAAAGAAGGAGATTGACAAGTGAACTGACTCCCCCCACCCCACCCGGTAGTAGTTTGCGTGGCTAATCCCGCCCCTGCTGAATGCTGCCAGGGAGGCTAGAGAAGCAGAATACAGCTATAAAACTTGGAAGCTCCACGAGGGAGTGCCCTCTACAGGGTCCACCGCATTACACCTAAAGGTTAACATTTTAACATCACGTCAAAGAAATTACAAAATGATATCACAATAGTTTACCAGAAGCCACAATAGTAGTACAGTACAGTTTATCTTGTTAGAGTTCGAAATGTCACATTTTAAAGTTGTATTTTAGTATATGGAAAACTACAAAGCAGTATGTAATTCAATATGATAACATAACATTAATTAACAAGTTTCAATCGACTTTTTGAAACAAAATGAGTTAACTCTATAGGGTAATGCTATACTTTTGGCTGTAGCTGTATATCGGGGTGTAAAGATTGCTCACTTCGTTTAGTTTACTACTGCTAATCTTTAGAGTTCACTAAACTCAAGAGATATCGGCCACTAAATTCACTCTCTTTATTGTACCTTGAACAGTTTGTACCTTCAATATTGTTTCTACTCAATGGGGAGCACATTTATTCTCTCTGGTTTTTCATTTCCATTGTATGACTGCTAGTGATATAGATATGTTTTGATTGAATGCACCCATAGTATTCATTTAAAAAGCCCAGAAAGGCTCCATGTCATTTCTATGTCATTCACACGGTAAGGAAAGGAGAGTATAATGTAGAAACATCCCATCTTCAAACTCTTCACATGTTCTGATCTACTGGATGTGGCTCTTCTGTTTTTGATGAAAGGATTCTCATTTTCTTTAACTGTGGTATAAACACATGAAATTGAAAATCTGTTGAAAAGAGAAGTAAAATAACCTAATGTATTTTACTATAAATAAATGATTCTGAGTGTGAATGTTTTTGAGTTTTTCTGAGAGCTGTGTTTGGAGAAGTACCTGAAAGCCAGTCAAGGTGAGTGGTTGCTTCTGATTCCTGTCAAGGTGTTCATCGGTGCATGGAGTGGAAATGCACCGAATGTTGTGTAAAAGGTGTGCAATATGCCCTCTTACCTTTAAGATTAATGCTGCTGTATAAAAAACAGCAAACATACACTACAGCACCTCTGTTATTCCCAAGCCTTCCTGAGGCACTGTGGATGTTTAAAGTCCTGTTAATGTTAGTTGGCCATCACACCTAGCACACAGATGACAGATTCCAGCACAATAACTTGCTCCTGGAAAAAATACCTAACCCTGATGGTGATGAAATGCGGTGGGCATCGTTAATATGCTTCCCCTCCACGCTTCCTCACAATCCACCCTAAAGAGTCTTTTCAGATGCAAGTTTTGCTGGAATCGTTGGTAAGCTTGGCAGACAATAAGCAAAAAATTACAATAGATAACGATACAGAACATGCTTACTGGATATTAAGCAAGTAACAAATTAAATATAGGAAGATTAAATATAGGAAAACTGGATATAAAGTACTGCTTTAAGTATACTATTTTTTAAAATCATATGGCTACTGAACCAAGGGTAACTGTCCGAATAGTTCTCATGCCACAGAAAAGACTATATAGACACACACACTGTAGACACAGACATACTAAAGACACACACACTACACAGACACACACACTGCACAGACACACACACTACACAGACACACACACTGCACAGACACACACACTGCACAGACACACACACTACACAGACACACACACTGCACAGACACACACACTGCACAGACAAAAACTGCACAGACACACACACTGCACAGACAAAAACTGCACAGACACACTCAAAAAATAAATAAATAAATAAATAAACAAAAGCCTTAGGTCACAGGAAGGAGTAGTAGTTTGCCATGGTTTGTTCCTCAATCTCAACCAACCACTACTGTAATCCATAAAACACAAGATGAGTGAACATTTGCCTACGTTTCTCTTAGATTTGTCACAATGGTGAAGATAGCTAGCACCCCCTTTTATGTTGTTTAGTGTGCCCAGTTACTAGAGTGGATGCTAGTTAACTACCAGCCTTTAGTGAACAAAGGCCAGCCCTGCAGCTGTCCGCTTTGAGCTCACTGGGTGCAAAGCCGATCGCCTGCACTCCCCGGACTATATGATTCCCCATGCCCACAACACAGCTGTGCCTTTACCAGGAGAGGCCCTTGGTGAAGCAGTAAAGTGCTGGTGTAGCTCACTATTCGAAGACTATTGGAAACAGTTTTCCTGATGACCTCCCAGTAGAGATGAGGCGCACCAGAGGGAAGATTTACTGGAGGAGCTGCAGGATTCCTGGTGCTTCCCTTGAGCCCTGCTCCTGTTTCCTGCCTGGGAGATTCCACACAGACTGGAGTTCCCCTTCACTGGTTCAGAGACAGAATAGGCTGCGCTGCGCTGCTGTGATCCATGTGTTTACAGCTTGTGGAATGTGAGCTGCATTGGAGAAAATGTCATATTTCGAGGGAATATATTATATATATATATATTATATATATATCAATAATATATATATATATATATATGCTGTTACATATATAAATATAGATATATATATATATGTGTTTTTTCTTTTAGAAGAACATTCCTGGCTAAGGACTCGATAGGATCAAACTATAGTAAGAGGGAATAATCTATACTTCTGCAATACAAGCTTAGGAAGGACATGCCAGTTGCATGCGTTCCCAAGTCACCTAAACCACTTTGTTTAGTTTCATGATTATTACACAAAAATAGCATTTCCAATAGAAGTGTTTAATCTATGGGAGATTTGTGTGTCTCTGGTCATGTGGTGCCTCTAATTTGCAATACATTACGAGTTTGAGTTCAAGAGAAGCAGGCTTGCAATGGATGTGTGGTTTATTTACAGTAAGTATAAATAATAATAATAATAATAATAATAATAATAATAATAATAATAATAATAATATCATCTTTATTTTATATAGCGCCTTTTATAAATAGTTATTGCAAAGCGCTTTACAAAAGTGAAAAAATAAAACAAACATACAAAATATATTAAAACAGAATTAAAAATGCAATGACAGTAAAAGTCATAAAAATGCCAATTTAAATAAATGAGTTTTGAGGCAGGATTTAAAAATAGACAGAGACTCAGAATCTCAGAAAGAAGTGTGTTCCACAGTTTCGGAGTATAAGAGGAAAAAGTCCTGTCACTCACTGTACTGGGGTGCGTACTTTTTGCCTAATGTTTGAGTCTTCAGTGCTTGTTTCTTTCTGTGGGTTTGGATGAACTATCCAGACAATCATCAGACCACAATGGGTAGTTGAACTGCATGTCAGGGAGACTTGGAATTCCAGGGAACAACTTCAACCTCCCTTGCATTACATTAAGGACCCGACAATAAATATGGCTAGACAGGTGGTGTTTCATCACTATCTATAAAATAAACATTTTTTATCTGATTGAAAACATGATCACTTAAGTAGATGGTAGATTATGCACAAGGCTTTTGAAACAGACCTTGACATGTTTCCTGGTCGTCTAATGATATCTGTGAAACGATAACACTGGCAACTCTGTCCTACAGTCAGTCATTCAGTAGTCAAATAGAATTCTTTGGTAGGGTATACCTCTTCTTCAGTGTTTCATGTGTACAGTCTGCTTCAGCAGATGACAGGACTGGTTTACATTTCAGTTTGTGCACATTCCACCAAAGGTTAGCCACACATTCTTTTGAAAGTTGTATGGCCCAGTCTTGCGAGGAAGCCAGGAGGTCCAGTCAATTGATTTCCAGTTTAGTCACTGACCTTGGAGGCAAACCCCCTTTTGCTGCACCTCCATTTCACCCAAAGGATGCACCTTAACTAGAGATAGCCTAACATGTAAGGCAAACAAAACCAATTTTTTTTTCTTAAGAGAATTTCCTGACAGGTTCTATAACATCACCATGTGTTTGTCTCTTCTACTATCTAAGAGAAGCATTACACTTTTCTTGAAACATTATTGTGTAGTTCTGAAAGTTGACCAAGCAGTATGCCATATAAATGTCTCATCAATACGAACGGTTAACAGTAAACAATGCTGTTGTTTTTATCCAGATTTTTGGAGTCATACTGTAATAAGAAACAAATACACATGTTAGTCCGGCTGTACATCTGAAAATACCCCAGCGTGTGAAACAGTGCTTGCTTATTGTGTTTTAATGAATTGCATTGCTGTGTTTATGACAGCATTTCTTCACTTTGATTAACAGTAAGCTCAATCTATAGGTCACTGGCGCCCCCTGCTGATCAATGCAGGTATGTGACACTGATCTGTGTTCAGATACATTGCTCTCAGAGACCATGGCAACAGAGTCCTATATGAGACAGAATGGTAAGCTGAAGTATTTTTTCTAAGGCACTTCCTTTTAAGCACAGAGGATTCCATCGAACACACACATACACACACTGAGAATATATATATATTTTTTTTATATGAAATGCCCAATATATAACAATACATGAACATACAATGAAAACCTGATCATCTAAGCTTTTTGAGACCAGCAGGTGAATGCTATTATAGATGCTGTTAATAAGTGTGAAGTATAGGAAAGATGATTGATTTTAATGAGAGTTCTACCCAATTTTTATTGAAAATTGACTGTGCACTGTGGAGACTTTGAGGGGAAAGCATTGCTTAATAAAACAGTCAACCCCATTCAATATTACATTCCTCTATGCCACCCTACACTCATCACACTGTAAATACTCAAGGGCATTCTGCTCAGGTGTCATGAGGGTTTTTCTGGAGCCGGTCTCTGCAGTGATAGACTCAACTGAACTCTGGCAGCTGCAAAAGAAAATCTGCTACTAACCCTTCCTCATCGAGCCCTCTCATTGAACCCTCATTGCTGCCTCCCTCTCCTCCATTCTAATTCTCCTTGACATCTCCTCAGCCTTTGACACTGTAGATCATGATCATTCTCCTGTCCTCTCTCTAACACGGGGACCTCAGGCACTGCTCTTGTCTGGATTCCTCCTACCTCTCTAACCGTTCCTTCCAGGTTTCCTGGTGTGGCTCTCTCTCTTCTCCTCTCCCCTTCTCTACCGGTGTATCTGGAGAAGGCCCCCTCCTGCTCTCACTCTACACCTGCTTGCTAGGTACACTCATCTTCTCTTTTGGCTTCTCCTATCACCTTTATGCTGATGATGCCCAGATTTTCCTCTCCTTTCCTTCCCACATCTCCTCCCACATCTCAGAATGTCTCTCGAACTTGGATGCATTCTCACCACCACAAACTCAACCTCTCTAAATCTGACCTTCACTTTCCTTCTGCTTCCTCTCCCTCCTCTGACCTTTCTACCTCAGAATCCCTTGACTATCACTCTTTCTCCAATTCCTCTCAACACATCTCTTCCCTGACATGCACTTGCTGCTTCTTTCTTACAATCATCTACCAAATCCATCGTTTTCTCACTACTTATTCCACCCAACTCCTGGTCCAAGCTCTCCAGACTGGACAACAGTAACTCTGTCCTTGCTGGTCCTCCTTCAGCTAATTCAAAATTCTGCTGCTTGTTTTGCATTCTCTCAACCTCACAGCTCTCATGCTACCCCTCTACACACCCTCCACGGCTACCTATCTCTGCTTGCATTCAATGTAAGACCACTGTTCTTGCTACTGTTCTCTTCACCACACTGCCCCTCCTACCTCCGATCCCTTGTGTCTCCCTACACCCCCTCTCACTCTCGCTGCTCCTCCTCTACTGGTCGACTGTTCATGCCTTCCATCCACTCTCTGTCCTCCCGAGCCCGTTCCTGTTCCCTAGCCCCTCTGTGGTGAAACCAGCTACTGGAGAACTTCAGGACTGCTCCATCTCTCACTGCTTCCTCAAGACCCACCTGCACTTGGAGATCTCTTGATCTACCCCTCCTACTATGCACTGGACTTGCCTGACCTCAACATCATGTTACTGGATGCTCATCTGATCACTGTCCTTGCACTACTGCAGTACTATTATGTCATTGTATATACACATTGTTTTAATTCTAACTTATTACTTCTTATCTAATATTGTATTGTAGTAGTATTTGCACTATAGCCTTGAATTGCACTATAACACCAGTATGTCACCTTTGATAAATATGTCTGCCAAATAAACTAATAATAATAATAATAATAATACTCCAGAATCTCTTTTACAGAAATGCAATACTGTGTTATCCCACTGTGTGGCAACCTCACCCTAACGTCCTGATAGAAGTGACCAACCAGTAGCTTGCTGCACATGGTGTCCAATTGGTGTGGCACAGCCCAGCAATACTGTGAACTCACTCCAGCCCTAACATCACATTACCAGAGTATTCTACTGTAGTGTCGTACAACACTGCTTGTCATGGGAAGGGTCTACAATTCACCTTCAAAGAGAAAATGAAGCTGAAACATGCAACCAATTTGACTGAATCAATGCTTAAGTGTTGTGTTGTAAAAAGAACCCACCTTGAATCCACCTGGTCTTTCACTAAACAATCTGCCAAAACAATGCTTTTATTGTAAAATGAATCCAGAAATGACACACTGCAAAAAGAATGCGTTATGAATGCAAAAAAAGGGTATCTTTTTATTTGGCTACTGCTAAATCAGGATCCTGGAGAGCTACTTCTAAACCTATCCAGCACCATTGTGCATGAGCAGAAAGAGGTCTGTATTTGTTTTTTCTGTCAAGTTATTTATAGAGTCAGGCATTACAACATTCATTATATAACCTTTAGCCAAATACACAGCTCTGCTTGTCATTATCAATAAAACCCATGGCTATGAATATCAGCTTAGTTATTAACACTAGCTCATCTAACACACACAACTGAAATACTGGGTAAGAGAGAACCACATTCCATGGGCGACTTGAACACTGCTTTTAAAATCACCGGTAGTTCTTAATACGTCTACAGCGTCATACAAGGAACGGGTTTCAGTTCGTTCTGTGCTTTGTCTCTCGGCAACCCAGGAGGCACTGGACTGTCTGAAAACAGTTCCTCCCAGAAAGCTGTATATTTGAAGTATGTGGAGCAAAAAGCATCACGTAGCTTTCACATTTTTCTTTATACAGTAAAAGATGCACATATTATGTTAAATGTGTATTCACAATTTAAATGATACAATTGAACTAAATTCACAAGTGTCTTTTCATTCCTTCCAGGGTCCTCCTGAAGTAGCATCCAGGAGATGTGGAGGAAGTGCAGCTTTGAAATATCTGCAAGGAGCAATTTGTAACTTTAACTGGTACCATATAAAGAAAATGCCAGCTATAGAAATAAATCAAGGATGATATAATGCAATTGTTTTGTTTGCTCATGTACTTTAAAGATGTTTGCCTAGCTAAATAATTCCAGCGGCAGCAGGATCGAGGACTGGAACATGGTTCTTACTGATGTATAAAACTCCAGTACAGGTTTACAGCAATGCCAATCTTTCAACCTCCCAGCTTCACAGTCTTCGGACCCATCATGACCATCAATAAACCAGTATAATGCTGAGAGCATCGTCCTGGTCCAAACCTATCACTAAACCAGTACGATGCTGACAGCATCGGACTGGTCCAAACCCATCACTAAACCAGTACAATGCTGACAGCATCAGACTAGTCCAAACCCATCACTAGACCAGTACGATGCTGACAGTATTGGACTGGTCTAAACCCATCACTAAACCAGTATGATGCTGACAGCATTGGACTAGTCACTTTATTTGCACACTAAGTCTCCTGCACTGTTGACATTAATCCATGTTGTGGAATATCGACAGCTTGTTTTATTAAAAAAAACAAAAAAACATTCATTATAAAATATTATTTCTGTGAATAATAAGTCATAAGAGCGCCTGAATATACTTCTATCATAACCTGCAATTCCAGTGCTGCAGAAAACCTTGGGTCTATTTCATGATCTACACAGTGGAGGAGCCAAACACTACTGCCCTGTCACTGTATTCGTTGTGACACTTATCAACTTCACTGAATACAATAAACAAGAGTAAAGAGGTCCTGCAAAGAATGGGATTGGAGGGTTAGGGTGGCTGTATTAAGATCTGTCATTGTTTATAGAATTCAAATAGACTCCTGTCGCCAATAAAACATTTCAAACACACAGTGCATTCCCTGCAGGCACAAATTCCACGCAGACCCTTTTGTGTTTTCTGTCTTTTTTTTCTAATCAGAAATGCATGGATAACAACAGATAAACAACTACACATCCATATTAATGTTTCCATAAATACAAATGGGTCCATTTTACAACATATACAGGGTGATTCATAATTCATGCACTATACTGAATAGTGAAAACTGGATGCTATGTAAAGGAAAGTGTCTGCAACAGATACACTGTGACACACCATTTGGCCACTAGAGGGCTATTCAATTATGTCAACATTTACAAGTAATATTGAAAACAATGCAAAACAACAATGTTGCATGAATTGTGAATCACCCTGTATATATTTTGCACTATTGGCTACTGCTTATGCTTAAAATCAGAGAGGGGTTTAATTCCATCAGTCGTTCCGGTTTCAAACATAGGACTTTGACAAAGAAAAACACAACTTATTCCAAATCAGAGAAACCTAAAAATCTGGTGATAAAAAATAAACACAGACGAACAAAAAAAAAATAAAATCACAACATGTTCTACATCCTGTATCATCATTATCAACACTGTGGCCCAATAATTTAAGAAAATAGAAGTGGTGTCTCTGTCGAAACGTTCATATTGCTTTGAACCGCCTGCTATCCCCGTCTTGCCGAGTGCATCCTTGGCTCCTCCTTGCATCACACCCGCGGGGAGTCTGTGTTCGTGGGTGGGGTCTGGAGGAGGTGGAGATGGGGGGGGGGGGGGGGGGGGGCCGGTGTTGTCTATATTGGACCCCATCCCACAACAGCCAGGGTTTCTATTGTGGAAGAAAATAAACATTGTTTTATTTTCAGATGTGGAAAGTTGATCAATATAATAATAATAATTATATTATTATTATTATTATTATTATTATTATTATTATTACATTAGTGTTCAGCATCCATCTGCTCAAAAGAGAAGCTGGGAAGAGTCAGGAGTTTGGGGGAGACGGGAGGCCCATCCGCAGGCACAGCTTCCCCTCCCAGATCCACAGAGTCCTTGGAGTCACAGGAAGGGGCCCGCCGGCGGAGGCACGAGTCCCTGCCGGGCAGCGGGGGCAGGCTGGACTGGCTCTCTGGGGGTTCCACAGAGATGCAGGGTGGGCTCATCTTCTTTTTGCGGTGCGGGGAGGGCAGCTGGAAGCTCTCTGCTCTTGAGACGAAGCCCGAGGAGCCGGAGGAGCGCTGGGGACTGCTCTCCACGGACGAGCAGATCTCGATGGAGTGCCTGCGGGGGTCATCCAGCCAGGAGGATGGCCTGGCCAGCAGGAGGCGCTTCTGGGAGGCTTGGGCATCCACGCTGTGGTACTTCTTGAGGACGGGACCGGCAGTGATGTGGGACACCTCCTGGTCTGTAGGGTCCAGGGATGGGTGCCCTTCAAAGAGGTTCCTGTGCGGCCGTGGGCTGGGGGAGTGGGGCTGGCTGGAGATGTTGTATTGGGTGTGAACGCTGGAGCGCAGCAGGGCAGGGGAGGCACCTGGAGTGGCTGGAACCAGGAGCACGGCCGGCGAGGCAAGCCCTGCTGAGGACAGTTGGTTCTGCTGGGGGGGCTGGGCTCCTTCCTTGTTCTCAGTATACAGAGTCTCTGAGGAGTCATTGACTACCGCTACCTAGAGTGTGTTAGGGGAGGGTTAGAAGATGGGGATGGAGGCGGGGGAGTGAAAGGGAAACAGGTTAGTGGGAGGGAAATCCCTAGATTCTTTCCCCTTATTTAGAATGCAAGTTAAAGAGACCTCAAGAAAAATTTGAAGTGGCGTTAATAATTAGATTATGTTAATACTATATAACAACACGTGTAAATACATTTTAAGTCTTTTTTTTTATTACACTGTAAATACACATGCATTTATAATGTACAACTTATCAACCCACCAGGGCCAGACTGCCAGTCCACTCATATAGAAGAATGCGAACCATCGAGTTACAGTATCGACCTGATTCTGCTGGATAACCCAGCATAAACCTGGGCTGCAGATGGATGTGGAGTCTTGCTCTGGGAGTGTGAGCTGGACTCACAATGCAGTGTAGCTACAAAGCAATACTCATCTACACTGTCAGAACATGCATTTCTTACCTGTTTAATATCTATTGCATGCATTTTCTGTCATTCTCTGGCGTTGTTTGTGCTTAATTCCCACTATTCTAAATCCAGCTCTGATTATACATAGTGATTTTCCGTTTCAAAAATCAACAGGAAATACAGCAGCACAAGCCTTGGTGGGCATTTCAGAAACATAGCTTTCAGAAGATGCAGAGGCAGGACTTGTTTTTACAGGAACAGTTAATGTGCCTGATTACCAACGAACTGAGCAGAAACAGCAATGCAGAATGAAGAATACAATCCCACGCACCCCCTTTAATCTATCGGCATAGCAATATAGCAATTTTGTCCTCCATTTTAAAGTGTAATAACTGTTGTTCAGCTGACTGGGGTCTGCATTAATCAAAACTGTGGTGCCACCATGGTCATTATAAGGTATAGCTACAGCAGTGTCAAAAACTCTTATTTAAATTAGACGTGGGATACTTCATTAGAATGAAAGTAAATAAATGACAATAATAATGCCTACGTTCAATAATGTCATCATGTTATCATTTCCATGCCATGTGTGTGACTGCGTGTCTGCGTGTGTGTGTGTAGTTTAACTTGCAGTCACACTTATTTTAGTGCTAGAACACCAGTACCCTTTGCTACACAATGTGGATTGTACTGTACAGATCGTGCAGCTCCATTAGGGTGACCAGAAAGCAAGAGTGAAAAATCGGGACACTTTCAGCTGGTGCGGGAGGGACAGAAACCTTGTTTAAATGAACTACTGCACAACGCAATTCACAGAAAAAACGTAGCTTCTTTTTTTTTTTTTTTTATTCCTTCACCTTCCTGTGTGCATTGCAACAAAAATAAAAACATAGATAAATAATAGATTATGTAACTCCAAAGCGGTTAATTTTCTTGTTTACTGTTCAGATGACAACAATGTTTTCAGCCTTGGACTTAAAATACTAAAAATAGACAACAAAGCAAAACAAGCAAAGTACATTTTTCGGCTGAGGATCGTGTCAAGACATTTCCCAAATAAACTGTACATCCAGATGGAGGTAATTGTTTTGCACATCTTCTGACTTAAAACAAATATGATTGATCGCTATTTAGCTTCAGAATCACACATTAAACAAAAGGCTACTACAGAGGGTTCTGAACAGATCGTAAAACAAACAGCTTTCAGAAAACAAACTGGTGTCAGCGCAGACAAAAAAAGTATTCCTGTGTCAGTTGTAGCCAGTTAGAATTTTACGCAGAATTTACGCAGAATAGAACGCGAATTTTACGCATTCTAACGCAGTTAGAATTTTAGAGCTGAACGGCATGTTTTCTTGTTTTGACTCGGTACTGATCAAATAAATTCCTGGGTGGGACAGATAACATGACACATGACAATGAACATGCTGCATATATAGACTTTATTAAAGAATGCCAGATACTTTTGGGTAGCTGAGTTTCTAATTGATTTCCACATCTGTATAACTTGGCGAAGCTGCCTTACACTTCCAACCAATATAGTGGCTGCAGACATGCAGTCTCAATGTATGGGTACATCCACACCAGACAGAGAATGTCGGCAGCAACTGTTTGGAGATGCTGCATGCTTGCCTTTTAACAAATGATAGCACTCTGTTTTAGTAAGGAAGTAAGTACCACAATGTTTAGGTTTTTATAGTGCTATGAAATATTATTTAGGAGTATTTAATGTTTAAACAGATCCACGAAATGTCCTCGAAATCCTAATTATAACCCTAATCCTAACAGCATGACCTGGCCATGCGCATAACATCCTTTTTGCCAATGACATAACTGGAGCACTTCTTTCTAGCTTCGATTACTCGCACAAGCTTCAATTCACAATCATAATAATAATAATAATAATAATAATAATAATAATAATAATAATAATAATAATAATAATGTTGTATCTCACTGGCATGACGCTTCACATCCAACTCGCCGCGATGTGATTCTGCGCTATTTTTTACACAATTTACAAAATGCCTTTGTAACACAAAGTCATGTGATTGAATCCATCTTTTTTGCTTTTTAGTGACAGGTTAGTCAGCAACACCAGCCACCATGACACTTTGCTAGTAAAACCAGATCCACCAAGTAAAACGTAATATGATTGCAGGTTAACGTGATTGGATAGCCGCATAGATGCAATGCAAACAACTCGCTCAAACAACACGCCCTAAACCAGCAGAATAAGCTGTTTCATCGTGAGGCAATGCAGCAGCCACGTTATACAAAATTTCCTGACGAGAAAATAAAAAAATTAAAATTTCATGCCTGGGTTTTCAATGTTTACTCTAAAAATTGGGACAAAGGGCATCCCGACAGTACCTCGATTGGGAAGCGAGACAAAGCCCCTAATATTGGTGCGATCCCGATTTTATCGGGACGTCTGGTCACCTTAAACTCCATCCAGTAGGGTTGAAGGTGGTACTGCAAGTCTTTAAAACATGCTTCTGCCTCACGTTAGCATAGCCACACTCTCACAGGCCCCTTACAGGAGGGTACATATAGCTCTGGCTGGATGAATTGGTGTCCCCCGGTTAAGAGTTCAAATAAGTGTGGAAAACAGCAGAAGACCGTTCAATTTCAAAGAGGAAGAAACAACAAACAACCAGATTATTATAAAAGTGACATTGTAGTTGATTAAAACATTTAGATTCTGGTATAGTAAGCAAACTTGTTAAATTTGCAGACGACACAAAAGTAGGAGGAGTGGCAAACACTGTTGCAGCAGCAAAGGTCATTCAAAATGATCTAGACAAGATTCAGAACTGGGCAGACACATGGCAATGACATTTAATAGAGAAAAGTGTAAGGTACTGCACGCAGGAAATAAAAATGTACATTATAAATATCATATGGGAGATATTGAAATTGGAGAAGGAATCTATGAAAAAGACCTAGGAGTTTTTGTTGACTCAGAAATGTCTTCATTTAGACAATGTGGGGAAGCTATAAAAAAGGCTAACAAGATGCTCGGATACATTGTGAAAAGTGTTGAATTTAAATCAAGGGAAGTAATGTTAAAACTGTGCAATGCACTAGTAAGACCTCATCTTGAATATTGTGAGCGACCAGAATTATTCCGGGCTTAAAAGGCATGTCATATGCAGACAGGCTAAAAGAATTGAATCTGTTCAGTCTTGAACAAAGAAGACTACGTGGCGACCTAATTCAAGCATTCAAAATTCTAAAAGGTATTGACAGTGTCGACCCAAGGGACTTTTTCAGCCTGAAAAAAGAAACAAGGACCAGGGGTCACAAATGGAGTTTAGAAAAAGGGGCATTCAGAACAGAAAATAGGAGACACTTTTTTACACAGAGAATTGTGAGGGTCTGGAATCAACTCCCCAGTAATGTTGTTGAAGCTGACACCCTGGGATCCTTCAAGAAGCTGCTTGATGAGATTTTGGGATCAATAAGCTACTAACAACCAAACGAGCAAGATGGGCCGAATGGCCTCCTCTCGTTTGTAAACTTTCTTATGTTCTTATGTTCTTAACATCTTTAATTGGGTTTAACAGGGCAATGCAGCAGCTAGTGTTGTAACAACAATGGAATTAGAATATCAAGGTTTAGCTTCTTATCCTGCATTCTACCCTTAAAAATGACCATGATAGCACATCACAAAAGTGTTTTTTTTGTTGCTGTTTTTTTCAGACAATCATTTAAAATATATTTTAAATATACTGATTATCATCCCAACACTTTACACTACGGTAGAGAAAGTCAAGGCCAGCTCTATAACCACAATACCTAGACGGACAGACTAGACGTTCCCTTTCAAACTACCGCTGCAACTAGAACATGCAATCACCGGGGGGGCACTGTGTCCTTTTGGACACACAAAATTACATTAAAAACAATCGCAAAATGAGGCCTACATTCAAAACAATATGGTTTTGCCTGCAGGTGGCAGTGTCTGCTATGTAAAAACCCCATGCTGTGAATGGGGACGTGGTATAGATCCCTCAGGGAAGTGCTTCCAGTCATGAGGGGTGAGGGCCCTCCCCCCTCCCCCACCCCCACCCCACCCCCATCTTCGTGCACTCATAGGCGCCAGCGTCTCTTACACCCCCAGACCAAACCAGGCTTGACTGAACAGGGTGTATTACAAAACAAAAACCAAAATAAAAACAACAACAAGAAGAGAGTGAAAAGAGAAAGGAACTTTTCAACGAACAAACTTGAAATCACTTAAAGTACGGAAAACTAAAGTAAAATAGAATCTTGCAAAGCTTAATGTAGAACAGGCCTGGCAACCTTGTTCACTCCATCTAAGGTTTTATTCTAACTAGGCAGGGAATGAACTGATCTTTAGCAGGGTCAGTTACTGGTTGGAGCAAAGTCCTGGAATGGAGTGACTGGAAGAGACATGGTTCCCTGCCCTGCCATAGCACAACACAGAACAGCAGCATTATACAGGTAACACGAAGGACGTGTTCAATGTGTATGCATGTGTATGTGTGTTTATTTTATAAAGCATAAACTAAATAGTACAGCTGAATGGTTAAGACCAGGTTTGTACAGTGTGTATATGTCATACATATCATATATATATATATATATATATTATATATATATATATATAGATATATATATATACTATACATATGTGTGTACATGTTACACAGTGACACTTACAAGTGAAGCACTTCTGCCACACACGCACGCACGGTGTGCGTGTGTGTGTGTGTGTGTGTGTGTGTGTGTTGGTCAAGTGTGTGTGTGTGTGTGTTGGTCAGATGTGTGTTTTGGTATGGTGTGTGGGTGTCAATGCTCTCACCTGTCTGTGCAGGGTCCGGTGCGTGCTGGAGGAGCGGCGAGGTGGGGGGATCTTGGGAATGCTCTCGGAGTCCGGGGGGCCCTGATGTCCTGGAGGGCTGATGGGACGGAAAAGCTGGACAGGTACGGCCAGGTGCTGGGTGCTGGAGCCAGTGGGCTGGGACTGCACTGAGGTGGTGGAGCCTGCAGAGGGAGCACTCCTCTTTACTCTCACATACCCAGGATGACAAAGCTGTCAATTTGTTTTCTTACCTCATTACTAGCCCTGGTCATTTTCAATGTTTATATTTCAGGGGCTCACAAAGTACTGTAATAAATCATCTTTTAGAGTAATGGGTTTATTTGGACTCAGTAATGGACTCAGGTTCTTTATTGAAACATCATGAAATGAATTGTGCTCCCGTTGTAGGGACTTGCTACTCAATGCAATCATTTTCAATGTATTCTTTGCTTCTGACCACCTGATACTAAATACTTAAATGAATTCAATTATAAATGTTTCGACTAGAAGTCTTTATCAAGTCAAGAAAAAGGTTTTGTCCCATTAATAGGCCCTTCACACTATCATGTGGGGGTGGAGTTCACATCAGTACTGACAGTCAGACAGACAGACAGGGGTCCAGTGTACCTGACTGGTCCCTTTTGGGGGAGGCTGCAGGGTCGAGGGTCTGGAACATGTAGCTGTCGTTGGGCAGGGAGTGAGCACGCCCCACTGAGGGCTTCCTTACAGACAGCAGGTTCCCCGGCAGCACTGGGGCCAGCTCCTGAGAGACAGAGAGAGGAGAGAGAGGGATCTGACACAGAGACTGAGACACCAGCACACAGCACAGCAACCCCACGAGCACAGCGCAGAGATGCCTGGGACCAGACACACACCTCAGAGGTGCAGCTCCTGACTCAAATAGAACTAGCAAAATGCTTCTGAGAATTATTCAACTGCCCCTTCCTGCAGCTTTAAAATAAAATTATAAAAAAAAAACTAAATAAAACATTATTACAGCATATGTCTTTTTAGTTTAGCTGGGGTTTAGAGCATTTTACAGCACTGGGGAAATCCCAGAATAACCACTGGTAGATGATCTGTGCAACCCAGGGTGATGTCCCAGTTCTGTAACATGCTCTAAAACCTATCAATGGTTTACCAGACATGAAAAGTGTCCAGATTGGCTGAATCCAAGTGACACCACTGCAGTGTTACTGAGAATTTCTGTACAAATAACATGCCAGGCCAATGATGGAGCTACATGTTCAGTAATAATATTTTATTTCCATGTGCTTGCTGTTTCACGGATCACCCTATATACTGTGTATGTTGAAGCTGAGTTAATTAGTCTTTTAGAGCGCACCCTGGTGGTGCCCACCCAAATCCAACACAACTTCGACTCACCAAACTGCAACGAGACACCCACGTACACTATACACAAACCATGGCAGGCTTACGTTCAGGAACAGTAATACCATGTTTTAAAATGAGCATGTGTTTCTTTTAAAACTGCTAATGAAAGTGAAAAATTGCTACAATTACTTTAATGCCTTTTATTCATGTATTGTACCTTTGAGCAATTGCAAAATTGGAGGTCAAATAACAACAAGAATGTGACTGTCTATCCCTGCCATGGTCTGAGGTAACAGCAAACACAACATGAACCATCAAAGTGAACAACAGAAGCTGATCAACAAAGATCTGAGTAGGAGAGAGCAGCAGAGTAACAGAATGGACTCAGAGATGCCTGAAGATAAGTCATATAGAGTGAACACTACTCTACAATCTACCAAACAAACACACAGAGAGAGAGAGAGAGAGAGAGAGAGAGAGAGAGAGAGAGAGAGAGAGAGAGAGAGAGAGAGAGAGAGAGAGAGGTGCAGATGGTTATCCACCAGTGCAGGGCTCAAGATACTCCAGCAGAAGTTCTCCAGTTGAGGCAAACCAATAGGCCTTTTATCACAGACTTCCTCTTCACTTTGACTTCCTGTCACCAAACTGTACGTTTGATATATATATATATCCTGTTCTCTTTTCTCCTGTGCAGAAGCTATCACAAAGAACAAGTTGTTGTTGGTATGAAATGCCAGGGTTATATTAATTCAGTTCTGTTTCAGTCGTCACATCCTGGAGACTTTTTAATCATTTAAAGCTCCCTGCAATCTCAGTAGAGCTCTGAAAATCATATCTAACTCGAGTACATCTGGTATAGCAATTAACCCGCCCTCCTTCGACACATCCTAGTTGATGTAACAGACTACCACACTTGCTGTTAAAATAATACATCCCACAGGGCAAGGCTAACGGTTGCAGGGTGTACCTGATGTACTTTAGACATGATTCTGAGAGCTCTAGCAACAGGGGGCTTTAAACGTCTGAGTTTAAAATTGTCCCAAAGATGTGGTGAGAGAGAAAACGCTGCCCTTGAATATAAACAACCAGACAAATGATTCATTTGAGATGACTCTCGTATCCCTTATCCAGACCAAGTCACTCCTTGAGTTTTCATTCTTATAACCAGCCATTACTTTGGCATTAACAACAAATGCAATCCTTGCAATGACTGGGTCAGATGGGGTCCAATATGTGCTGCACAGGAAGAAAGTGAAGAGGGCCAGGAAGTGATGTGGTGGCTGCACAAGAGGGATATTGCTCCAGTCAAAGTGAAAATATTTGGTATTCAAACTTATAATTTATAAGAATATTACTGAAGAATAATTGTCAGGAGACACAGCGTTCCAATTTCAGAATGCTTGTGCTTTGTTTCGTTTTGTTTTGTGGAGATATCTCTTCCCCCCCTTGTGTTGCCATGGCAACAGAAAGACTAGGAAGCGGAGGAGTATTTGGAACCCTGCGAGGCGGAAGCTGGAACACACGTTGTTTGGTCTACAGTAAGTACATTGCTCTCCAGAGTATTTAGTAAGAGAGTGTTAATATCGTCAGGCACAGAGTCGTCCGTCAAAGCTAAGGACCACGATTTCTCCGACAGAATGTCAGACGTCAGAGATAGAGCCTCCATCTCCGCTAGAGGTATCTAAAGAGGGAGAGACGAGGCAGGCGTGAGACACACATCGTTCAGACAAGGAGAGTACAAGGAAGATAAGAATCACAAGGAATTTAAATAGAGAGCCACACCCTGACTGCTTGCATATTGCCTGGGCTGTTTCTTAACAATACTTCAAAGAATTAATAGAATGCCCTTGCAGAATGGACACATTTGGTTTTCAAATAACTGATTTGAAGATTCACTGATTTTAAGCTTTGGGTGACCAAACTGCTCAGCTTTGCAGTCATGTTGCTCCTGAACGGTACACATTACTTACATGTTATCTTGTAGTTTATACTGTTAATTAAATACTTGAAACAGTGCTTAAAGTCATTTCAAGTACTTAACTGTAATGACATTACCTATCGTTAGTGGGTTTTCCTTCTCAAATTCAGGAGATTTAAGCAATTTGTTGAATTTATGTACATTCATTTATTTTTTCTGGCTATACCACAACAAAGATGAATACATTCAAGTAAATAAGTGTCTCTGATGGGCTCCCCCTGAGTCCAGGCATCAATAATACAGCACTCATTTCTAGCTGTGTAATGTTACAGGGTCATAATGCCGCTGTTTAGTAACACTGCTCGTTTATAAGATAGAAATATTTCACGCCTTATTTAATTGGAGATTTAATTAGGTGTAGGTTCTCAAAGCCCCCCGGAAATGTCTACAACTAGGGGCCCTGCTTTAGAAACCAGAGGGGCAGCTCTGACAGTGAGCAGATGGAAACTTTGCACCAGAAAAAAGAGATTGTATAATACAGTGATTCCATAAGTCCCTACACTATAAAACATGATCTCTGGTGATACACTTGGTTAAAGAAAGTTCTCATTTTGCTTGCCTTACTTTCAAGAAGATTTGAGACATACACAGCAAATGGAAGCGCATAACAGGTACAATTATTTTGCAAGCTACAACCACTTGAAGCACTCTTTAAAGGACTGTTTTACAAACTCATTTAGATTAATAAAATCAAGCCTGCTGTTCTTGAATTGTTTTTTCAACTGTTTTAGAAAAAAGTTATCTGTTAAAGCACTATTTACCAAAGAGGACACTCTTTAAAAAAACACAGTCTTGCGAATAGAACCTATATGCCTCGAAAATCAAGTGATTTTTTTTCTTTGAAATTGGTGAGCACTGGCTTCTATCCAGTAAGGAGCTGACTTTTACATTTTTGATGAATTGTGCAAAATGTTTATGATAAGGATTAATGTTAAAAAATGCTAGTTTTATTGGAAACACTATCAAAGCTATTTACAGTCCTCGAGTTGTATATATTTCAATTTTTCAATGTGTGACAGGATCAAAAGTCCCACAATGCACATTACCACAACCCAATAGAGTCTTCATAATAACGGCACTTCATAAGGACGGTGTGTCCTCTAATTAACGCTGCAGTGCTGGGAGAACATGACGTGTGAGAGGTTAAATCACTGCTCTCAACGCTTTTCTAACCTTCATTGTCTTTATTGCAGCATAGAATCTAATTATCCTCCAGGACAAACTGTGCCAGGGTTATTATAATCAATAGCATGCAAAATGCACCAGCAGCACAATTATCAGCTGTATAAGCAGATATACAAACACCCAACACGACTGACATAACAGCTTGGGACAGGGTTAGGGACAGGAGGATCTGAGGATTAGGGTCAGTTTGATGGTCTGGGTTTCAAATGAAGGAGTATTATTGAGAGGGGCATTATTGCAAACAATTTTGTTGTTCTGAGGATGGAACTCCATACATTATGGGCTCGATTTTCACAGCTCTTTTCTCCAAATCTCTGGCAATTTTGTTTTCAGATATAGTTACCAAACCAGTAATAAACAACTGATACAGCTTAGAATTAAATTTGGACAATTTTGTCCCCCCAAACATAAACTGTGTTGTAAATACCTGTAATAAATAACAGACAGTGTAGGTAATGTATTTTTGTTCTGATGTGTATCCCAGATGTACAGCTTTGTTTATGGTGCAATAACAAGGAAGCACTGTAAATGTTATTTTTTAATGGACTGCTCGCTGTGTTAAAGTTATATCATGCAAGATGAAACAGGTCCTGGACACTCTGTTTAAAAGAACATTGTTGTCTGTTGCTTTCTCCACCATATCACTGAAATCACATCAAAATAATCATGATGGCTTTGGAATCAGTTAGGGAATAAAACACAATGGGTTCAAAGCTATTTCCTCAAAAAGGAAAAATGCGCCCAAAACATGCAGCAAACCAGAAATAAACCACTTTGACATTTAGATGAGGGGCATGTAAAAAGTCTAAAGCTTTGAATTGTAATTGGTGTTTTTAACTTCCAGAAAATATGCTACTCTCAGCAATAGAAATTCTTAAACGAAGAACAACTCAAGACCCCTTCCAAGCCCCTACATTAAATGGCTGAATTGCTCATTGCTGCTTTCACAGATTTAGTTTTTTAGTTTTTAACAGAGTTTGTTATTTCTTTCCAAAAATGATGGTTTGGAGTAAAGAGCTTTGAAAATCTAACCCAGTAAGCTTGTGTTAGTTTTTGGCCACTGAGTAGAACACACTGAGGTGCTACAGTAAGCAACGCACTCGGGGGACTGGGACAGGGTCGGGGGTCACACTGGGGTTTTAAAAGCACCCTTTTTAAACAGGAGCACAGCCCTTTGGGATGGACAGGGGAATTGAAAGGATCTCCAGTTGCCCCAGCTTCTGGGGATATAACTGTGGAAAGAAGGTTCATAGATTAGAAATGCCTGCTATACAGAACACACACTTGTGTAAATGGGCTGTCCCTCTCATGACTTTGTTTGTCATACAAATAACAGACCTGACAAACTGAAATCTGCGTCACCCTGTTGCACGTCAGTTTAGTCGTGGTGGGACAGAAAGACAGACAGCAGATCTGTTTATGACAGACAGCAGTTAACAGGCCGTCATTTGACAGGTGCTTCCATATCCCAGAATCCTTGCTGTTCCATGAGGACCAGCCTCTAAAGTGCTACCTCTCTCTGGACCAGAAAGCAAACTTCACTGCAGATCTGCACCCCAACACAAGCTCCCTGAAGGAATTAGGGGCTAAGATACATTGAGAAATGGGTGAATGGGCTTGTGTTCCTCCAGATGGTTGAGTCAGTACCGTACTGGCTGCCTGTGGTAGTCCTACACCCTATTGACAGAGTTTTGGTAGGTGTTTATGATTTGCTGTCCAACCCTAGTATACATCTTGATTACAATTGCATGCTGACTTTAGAAATAAATACACACTCGAGAGAGAGAGAGATGTTACTCAGTGCACAGTCACTGCTGAGATGTTACTCGGTGTACAGTCACTGGTGAGAGATTACTCAGTGCAGTCACTGCTGAGAGGTTACTCAGTGCAGTCACTGCTGAGAGGTTACTCAGTGCAGTTACTACTAAGAGGTTACACAGTGCACAGTCAGTGCTGAGAGGTTACACATAGTAGGCACAACTGAAAGGTTACTCAGTGCACAGTCACTGCTGAGAGGTTACTCAGTGCACAATCACTATTGAGTGTTACTCATTGCACAGCCACTGCTGAGAGATTACTCAGTGCACAGTCACTTCTGAGAGGTTACTCAGTGCAACCACTGCTGCAAGCTTACTCAGTGCAGAGAAACTACTGAGAGGTTACACAGTGCAGCCACTGCTGAGAGGTTACTCAGTGCACAGTCACTACTGAGAGGTTACTCAGTGCACAGCCACTGCTGAGGTTACTCAGTGCACAGTCACTGCTGAGAGGTTACTCAGTGCACAGTCACTACTGAGAGGTTACTCAGAACAATCACTGCTGAGAGGTTACTCAGTGCACAGTCACTGCTGAGGTTACTCAGTGCACAGTCGCTGCTGAGAGGTTACTCCGTGCACAGTCACTGCTGAGAGGTTACACAGAGTAGTCACAACTAAAAGGTTACTCAGTGCACTCACTGCTGAGTGCACAGTCACTGGTGAGAGGTTACTCAGTGCAACCACTGCTGTGAGCTTACTCAGTGCAGAGAAACTACTGAGAGGTTACACAGAGTAGTCACAACTAAAAGGTTACTCAGTGCACAGTCACTGCTGAGAGGTTACTCAGTGCACAGTCACTACTGAGAGGTTACTCGGTGCACAGTCACTGCTGAGAGATTACTCAGTGCACAGTCACTGCTGAGAGGTTACTCAGTGCAGCCACTGCTGAGAGGTTACTCAGTGCACAGTCACTACTGAGAGGTTACTCGGTGCACAGTCACTGCTGAGAGATTACTCAGTGCACAGTCACTGCTGAGAGGTTACTCAGTGCAGCCACTGCTGAGAGGTTACTCAGTGCACAGTCACTGCTGAGAGGTTACTCAGTGCAGCCACTGCTGAGAGGTTACTCAGTGCATAGTCACTGCTGAGAGGTTACACAGAGTAGTCACAACTGAAAGGTTACTCAGTGCAGTCACTGGTGAGAGGTTACTCAGTGCACAGTCATGGTGAGAGGTTACTCAGTGCTGAGAGGTTACTCAGTGCACAGTCACTACTGAGAGGTTACTCAGAGCAATTACTACTGAGAGGTTACTCAGTGCACAGTCAATGCTGAGGTTACTCAATTGCACAGTCACTGCTGAGAGGTTACTCAGTGCACAATCACTGCTGAGAGGTTACTCAGTGCACAGTCACTGCTGAGAGTTACTCAGTGCACAGCCACTGCTGAGAGATTACTCAGTGCACAGTCACTTCTGAGAGGTTACTCAGTGCAACCACTGCTGCAAGCTTACTCAGTGCAGAGAAACTACTGAGAGGTTACACAGTGCAGCCACTGCTGAGAGGTTACTCAGTGCACAGTCACTACTGAGAGGTTACTCAGTGCACAGTCACTGATGAGGTTACTCAGTGCACAGTCACTGCTGAGGTTACTCAGTGCACAGTCGCTGCTGAGAGGTTACTCAGTGCACAGTCACTACTGAGAGGTTACTCAGAACAATCACTACTGAGAGGTTACTCAGTGCACAGTCACTGCTGAGGTTACTCAGTGCACAGTCGCTGCTGAGAGGTTACTCAGTGCACAGTCACTGCTGAGAGGTTACACAGAGTAGTCACTACTGAGAGGTTACTCAGTGCACAGTCACTGCTGAGAGGTTACACAGAGTAGTCACAACTAAAAGGTTACTCAGTGCACTCACTGCTGAGTGCACAGTCACTGGTGAGAGGTTACTCAGTGCAACCACTGCTGTGAGCTTACTCAGTGCAGAGAAACTACTGAGAGGTTACACAGAGTAGTCACAACTAAAAGGTTACTCAGTGCACAGTCACTGCTGATAGGTTACTCAGTGCACAGTCACTACTGAGAGGTTACTCACAGCAATTACTACTGAGAGGTTACTCAGTGCACAGTCACTGCTGAGGTTACTCAGTTGCACAGTCACTGCTGAGAGGTTACTCAGTGCACAGTCACTACTGAGAGGTTACTCGGTGCACAGTCACTGCTGAGAGATTACTCAGTGCACAGTCACTGCTGAGAGGTTACTCAGTGCAGCCACTGCTGAGAGGTTACTCAGTGCACAGTCACTGCTGAGAGGTTACTCAGTGCAGCCACTGCTGAGAGGTTACTCATTGCATAGTCACTGCTGAGAGGTTACACAGAGTAGTCACAACTGAAAGGTTACTCAGTGCAGTCACTGGTGAGAGGTTACTCAGTGCACAGTCACTGGTGAGAGGTTACTCAGTGCTGAGAGGTTACTCAGTGCACAGTCACTACTGAGAGGTTACTCAGAGCAATTACTACTGAGAGGTTACTCAGTGCACAGTCAATGCTGAGGTTACTCCATGCACAGTCGCTGCTGAGCGGTTACTCAGTGCAGTCACTACTGAGAGGTTACTCAGTGCAGTCACTACTAAGAGGTTACTCGGTGCACAGACACTGATGAGAGGTTACTCAGTGCAGCCACTGCTGAGAGGTTACACAGAGTAGTCACAACTAAAAGGTTACTCAGTGCACAGTCACTGCTGAGAGGTTACTCTGCAACCACTGCTGTGAGATTACTCAGTGCACAGTCACTGCTGAGAGGTTACACAGAGTAGTCACAACTGAGAGGTTACTCAGTGCACAGTCACTGCTGAGAGGTTACTCAGTGCACAGTCGCTGCTGAGAGGTTACTCCGTGCACAGTCACTGCTGAGAGGTTACACAGAGTAGTCACAACTAAAAGGTTATTCAGTGCACAGTCGCTGCTGAGAGGTTACTCAGTGCACAGTCACTACTGAGAGGTTACTCATAACAATCACTACTGAGAGGTTACTCAGTGCACAGTCACTGCTGAGGTTACTCAGTGCACAGTCGCTGCTGAGAGGTTACTCAGTGCACAGTCACTACTGAGAGGTTACTCAGAACAATCACTACTGAGAGGTTACTCAGTGCACAGTCACTGCTGAGGTTACTCAGTGCACAGTCGCTGCTGAGAGGTTACTCCGTGCACAGTCACTGCTGAGAGGTTACACAGAGTAGTCACAACTAAAAGGTTATTCAGTGCACAGTCACTGCTGAGAGGTTACACAGAGTAGTCACAACTAAAAGGTTACTCAGTGCACTCACTGCTGAGTGCACAGTCACTGGTGAGAGGTTACTCAGTGCAACCACTGCTGTGAGCTTACTCAGTGCAGAGAAACTACTGAGAGGTTACACAGAGTAGTCACAACTAAAAGGTTACTCAGTGCACAGTCACTGCTGATAGGTTACTCAGTGCACAGTCACTACTGAGAGGTTACTCGGTGCACAGTCGCTGCTGAGAGATTACTCAGTGCACAGTCACTGCTGAGAGGTTACTCAGTGCAGCCACTGCTGAGAGGTTACTCAGTGCACAGTCACTGCTGAGAGGTTACACAGAGTAGTCACAACTGAAAGGTTACTCAGTGCAGTCACTGGTGAGAAGTTACTCAGTGCACAGTCACTGGTGAGAGGTTACTCAGTGCTGAGAGGTTACTCAGTGCACAGTCACTACTGAGAGGTTACTCACAGCAATTACTACTGAGAGGTTACTCAGTGCACAGTCAATGCTGAGGTTACTCCATGCACAGTCGCTGCTGAGCGGTTGCTCAGTGCACAGTCACTACTGAGAGGTTACTCAGTGCAGTCACTACTAAGAGGTTACTCAGTGCACAGAAACTGATGAGAGGTTACTCAGTGCAGCCACTGCTGAGAGGTTACTCCGTGCACAGTCACTGCTGAGAGGTTACACAGAGTAGTCACAACTAAAAGGTTACTCCGTGCACAGTCACTGCTGAGAGGTTACACAGTGCAGAGAAACTACTGAGAGGTTACACAGTGTAGTCACAACTAAAAGGTTACTCAGTGCACAGTCACTGCTGAGAGGTTACTCAGTGCAACCACTGCTGTGAGCTTACTCAGTGCAGAGAAACTACTGAGAGGTTACACAGTGAAGTCACAGCTAAAAGGTTACTCAGTGCACAGTCATTGCTGAGAGGTTACTCGGTGCACAGTCACTGCTGAGAGGTTACTCAGTGCACAGTCACTGCTGAGAGGTTACTCAGTGCACAGTCAGCGCTGAGAGGTTACACAGAGTAGTCACATTTGAAAGGTTACTCAGTGCAGTCACTGCTGAGAGGTTTCTCAGTGCAGGGACTGCTGAGAGGTTACTCAGTGCAGTCACTACTCAGAGGTTACTCAGTGCACAGTCACTGCTGAGAGGTTACTCAATGCTGAGAGTCTACACAGTTCTGTCACTGCTGAGAGGTTACTCATTGCATAGTCACTGCTGAGAGGTTACTCATTGCATAGTCACTGGTGAGAGGTTACTTATTGCATAGTCACTACTGAGAGGTTACTCACTGCACAGTCACTGCTGAGAGCTACTCAGTGCAGCCACGGTTGAGACGTTACTCAATGCACAGTCACTGCTGAGAGGTTACTCACTTGCCTGCTTGCCTGTCATGAACCCAGCACCCTTCTTCTAAAATCCCAACAATGTCAATGACACTGAATCACTTTCCTGTTGAGGCTAATAGACTGCACTGCTGTCTGAGGGTGAAGTGTAAGCTCAAGCATGGCTTCTGTTTTCAGCAATGTGGTCATTACAGCATGTTTTTTTTGAGAACAAGAACTGTTGATTAATATCAAAACATCAATCAGCCCTCAGGTAACTCTTAAGCTGCAGAGTTTTGCAGTTGTAATATCCTTTATCTCAAACAGCGAGGTGTTACATTATCAGACAGGTTAGTTCTGACCTGCATCCCTGCAGTGCATTTAATGAAGACCTGATCGGGGTTTAATTGGAGAGCACATTCTACCCTGAACACCAGGCAAGAGCATGTAACAGAGTGAAGAGCTCAATGCCAGGTACAAACCCTACTTGGTTCGTTATCTGGACAAGTTACCTAATAAGCAGGCTGCTGCACACCTCCCTGGACAGACTGTCACCCGCCCCACAGAGACTGGAAGCAGCTGGTATCTCTTTCACAGTCTCACCACCATAACAGTACTGAAGAGCTATATTGAACATGGGCTGAAAGCTGTAGTGTGACAGTGCTCTAATTAATGATAATCTCCATTATCCATTCTACAGTTTTAGGTTTTGAGGAATTCAAGTTGCTGTAATGTTGTGGTGGCAGGACCTAGACAGACAGACAGACAGGTGAACAGGGGGTGATATTAACCTGCTTCTCAGAGGTGCACTTGCCAGGCAGGGGCAGAGCGTAGTGGTGACACACAGAGCCAGACAGGTTATCCATGAGGGTGAGCTCTCCTTCCATGGAGCCCTGGAGCAGCAGGGAGACTGTGTCAAACAAGGACCTCCGCTGGGGTGAGACAGGTGACATTCACAGGGGGAGAGAAAAGAGAGATGGGGGGAGAGGACAGGGAGCATGCAGCGGGAGACAGGAGAGAGGAGGGGGGGGGGGATAGGGAATATGCAGGGGGAGAGAGGAAAGAGCGGGAGAGGACAGGGAAAGTGCAGAGGAAGAGAGGATAGAGAGAGAGAGGGGAGACAGGGATCGTGCAGGGGAAGAGAGGAGAGAGGGGGAGAGGACAGGGATCGTGCAGGAGAAGAGAGGAGAGAGAGGGAGAGGACAGGGATCATGTAGGGGAAGAGGGGAGAGAGAGGGGGAGAGGACAGGGATTGTGCAAGAGAAGAGAGGAGAGAGAGATGCAGAGGACAGGGACCGTGCAGGGGCAGAGAGAGAGAGTGAGCGAGCGAGCGAGAGAAAGAGGGGAGGGGGGGAGATGACAGGGAGCGTGCAAGGAAGAGATGGATGAGAAGTGGGAGATGGAGGGAGTAAGGGGAGAGAGAGAGTATGGCCAATCAGGGAGAGATAGGGGTTAGGGGGATAAGAAACAGACAGAGACAGAGACAGTGAGAGAGAGAGGAGACAGAGAACATGCTAGTAATAACAATTCATTCTCACAGAGAGGAAAGCAGTTTTTTAAGGAACAGTGTTTGGGATATAACACTTGTGGTAATACTGAATTATGGGTTGTGGCCACGGTGTTTGCTTTGTTAACACAAATGACTAATTATTCTCTACTACTACAAATACTACACATTTGACTATGTATATAATTTTCTGACACCCCGATTAGTTTAGGAATGGGGCTGTGTTTAAAATAAGGGCTAGGGTGTATTTAACATATTACAGAAACTATTGTCGCTAGTGGGTTCATCATTTTGTAGGCACAGTTTCAGATGGTGTCCACCAGATGGCTTTGTCTCCTTTGAGTCAGATCCATGATCATCCTCACTGGTTCAGCATGATAAATTCAACAATTTTTCAAACAATTACACTATTTCATACTGCCATGTTTTACAAAAGATTAATCGTATCATCCTTAAATGACTGGTAGAAAAAGAAAAGCTACATCAAGCAGAAGGAAAGTGTAGCACTGTAAAATTACTTCATGGTGAATCTTGTTTTATTAACCTTTCCAGTGCCTTTACAAGAGGTCCCGTCACCTTACTGTTCTCTTAACGTACCAACGACGAGAGGTGCAGTCATAAAACCTTAAACAAATAGTGCGACACATACAGAGAGTCCTTGTGACAATTGCACAGCACCTGATGTTCGGGGGTCTTCATCAGAAAACATTGATGACAGCCAGTATACATGTAGAAAACATGACACACATTTGTAAGTGCCCTTCCTGGTGCAACACACTTATAAAATCCCTGGCTGCTACAGTTTCCGAGATTAGTCGGAAATCTATATTCTATATTATATAACTGCACAAAGTGTTTTCTCTTAGATTATAACAAAACAGTTTGTGTCATGAAGTATTCTTTACTGAAACATTAAAGTAGTACTTTAAGGGGCTGGCTCAAAACTCTTTAATCCAAATTATTGGTGCAGTTGTTTAAGAAAGAAACAAACCTTCTATACATTTACCAACCCTACAATAATCAAATCAGAAATGTCAATTAAGAGGTGTGAAGTAGTCTGTTCTTATATTTTGTTCTTTTTCATATCATACAGAAACAGATTTTACAGCTTGGTTGTCATTGGGGTTTTGTTTAATTTAATTAATGTAATTAATACCTAACAGTGTTAAAGGAGTTAATTATATTGTCCCGTACTGTCTGGTAGAGCCTCTCTAGCTGTAATACACCCAGCATTAGATGTTTCCATTCTGTGGAAGTTGGACATTTCTCTCCTTTCCAGTATTTAAGGATGACCTTTATTAGTGACCACTAGCTTAAGACAATATTAACATAATTTCTTTTAAATGGCATCGCACAAGATGTTATGACCAACATGCAGAAATTAAAATTACAAAATGTAATTACAAACACAGAGATATGATATATATCACTGCCGGCTCACTGCAGTGACTTTTGTTCTCATACTATTCTGTTATGTCATAATTCTCACTGAAGCTATGGGTGTGGGATGTGGGTTTAGATTTATACATGTATGAATTAACTTCTATATTTGAGAATATGTTTGTCATATAAGATTGCATGTATGTTATTTAATGTAATACAAGTGAGACTAGACCCTGCCCCTTACACACTCACATGTTATAATATCACCCTGGTACATGCAGCTCTGTGCTCCCAAAACCCACTGGAGGTCTTACCAGTGGGGGCTCCAGCGACAGGGGAGAGTCTCCTTTGCCTGGGGCAGGGTCGGGGCTGTCCGGTCTGCGATTGGCCCAGGGAAGCCCCTCAGTCACGGGGGGCGGGTTGCTGATACTGCGCAGTTCCAGCTCTAGCTCTGCCTCCAGCTCCGCCTCCTCCTTGGCCTCCTTGTTGCTCTCCTCCAGGTGCTTCATTAGCACGGCGATCACCACGTTGACCAGCACGAACTGTGCCGTAAGCACGAAGGATACAAAGTAGAGTGGAGACACGACAGTGTTGTAGCAGGTGCCAGTGTCCTGGGCACAGTCCCGCAGAGTGTCCTGCAAGCATACACACAGCAGAGCTCAGCGCTGCCCGCCGCAGAGGAGAAACATCTCATGTACCGCATTGGTGTAATCTGATTACATCTTTCAACAGCCTTTTTCAGAGAGTAATGAAATGTGGTAATGGATTACATTTGATGTGAAAATATTATGTAGCTATTTTGTTACATAAAAAGGACTACGACTAATGCGCAATGTGGAAATCATCAAACCTTACAAATAGTGATCCAGTCAATAAAATCGAGTATGGGAGCAGTTCCTGCGACTGGAACAGAAACAGTTACTGTAAGTACCTATAATGGATTATTTTTAGAGTACCTTCTCAAACAGTGTCACACCAGCAACCAAGTCTTATTACCAATAGCAGAGAAATTGTTCACCAGTCAGATCTCTCTTCTTTTCATTTTGTTGACATCTTTTTGCCCCAGTTATTCTACCCTGTTGAGAAGGTTCAATGATGTTCTCTCACAGCAGCAATCCCCACAACAGTTCAGAAGAACTGAAGACTGATCGATCCCACGACCGGGCCAATCACCTCCTTACAACCAGGAGCTCGAGTGGAATTCAACGAGCTACCAGCCCCTGGAGGACAATGGCCAGCCCTGCGAGTGTCTCCCTGAGCTCACCAGGAACCTGGCCAGCAGGGTGCGCTGCAGCACAGTGATGAGAAACAGTCCTTGTCAGGTTTGTCTCTCTACCCTGGCCGGATTTAAGGGGGGGGGGGGGGGGGGGGGGGGCGACAGAGAGAACGGGAGTGAGAGATAGAGTGCGAGACAGGGACTAATACAGAAAAAATGGAAAAACAAAGCGGTGCAACGAAATAAAAAAAAACTAAAGGAAAGCAAGCTAATGAAAAATACCTGCTGGAAAACATTCCGACACTATCACATTTCGGTTTTAAATCCTATAAAAATGAAATAACGACAACAAATGAATCTGAACAAGTGGTCAGCGAGAGTTTTGGTGCCGCTACTTTTCCAAACAACAAACCTGAAGAATTATAAAGAGTACAGAACAAGGAGTCGAACCCAGTCTGCCCACATCTGCAATTAACGATCAAAGTAACTTCAATCTGCTTTTTGCTTTAACCCACAGACTTGTGGAATAACATTCTGGAGAGATTCGACAAAACTAGTAAATCCATTCAAGCACAAAACATCGAACTGTAAGTGGTAGTTGAATTACTTGAATCTCTGAAAACATTTCTGGATGAGATTCGTGATCATTTTGATGACTTTGAAACTGTGCAATGGAAACTGCAGTGCTGAAAAAATATTGAGCCGAAGAGCGACGGCAGAGATGACCACCCAGTTCTCCGCAGGATCCTGATTGCCCCAGTGTAACTAAAATTTTACTACAGGGCACAGACAGATTTCATGTCCATATACACAATTCGGGATACTCTTTCAACAGATTGCTTGCGCCAATCATGAATGTATTGCACCTTTGGTATTCACGTTAAAACAATGGAGTGGTTATTTGAATCTGGTGTCAATCTCGGGGGGGAGGGTTCTTTGTACAGGGGCCCATGATACCAAAATCCAGCCCTGCATGACTGTATGATTCATCACACGCTCATGCCTTTACCAGGTGAGCCACACAGGGGCCCCAGAGCTACCTATACTTTGTACAATAATGCTGTCTTCTGTTTTATCTTGGTTTTCTCTGAGTGTTAGAACTAGGTACCACTGACTGATCTAAACCTTCAAACATACTATAGGGGGTTTCTCATTGAATCTTTATGAAACCTGTTAACTTGTACCACTTTTTCATTGTTGTTTAATGCAATTAAATTGTTTCCTTTTTTAAAGAATAAGAAATTGCACTGCAGTGATTAATGGATATGATCTGAATAGTCTGTCTCTCACCACATCCTGAAAGAACCAGAAAAACCTGCTGTAAATATATGGGTAGTTCAATATAAAGGAGAAGTGTCTACAATCTACTCTACAAATTAAGACTGACAGACAGGCAAACCGATAGACATCACTGGCCTCTGTCTCTGCAGTTCCTGGCTGAATCCTGTCCGGCTCAGCTCTCGTGTTGACTCTGAAAGGCGCAGCAGGAGGCCGGGCACTATGGGATTCTGGGATACTGACCTTCATGATTCCGTTCCAGTTGTCTCCCGTGGAGACACGGAACAAGGTGAGGAACGCCATGCCGAAGTTGCGGAAAGTTGCGTGTCTCCCTAGGCCTTCGCAAGGATGGGTATCATCACAAACTGAGGAGAGCAGAAACAGGACAGATAACATTTACAAAATCATCCCAGGACAGAGTACAGGTAACACAGAGTGTGCCACGCAAGTGTTGCTCAGTGTTCGTGTGCTGAGATCATGCTCATATTCCTTTCCTACAATTTTATAAAATTCTTCTTTCAAAATGTGAATTAAATTACAGATTTAACAAATGGCACAGAAGCAGGGACTGAGAGTCCAGAGTAGCAGACTGTAATGATTCATTCTCCTTCTAATCAGCAGCGCTGATCTGTTCCACATTAAGTGAGCTGCTGTCGTGGGCACAGCCCTGGGTCTCGCAGGAACACATTCACCCTCCCAGGGGCACAGCTTTGAGGACTACTGTGCTGGAAGCTTCAGGTAAGTCTGGACACTTTCAATCATACAATCAAACCCTCCCTTCGCCACATTGACCTGTCAGTGTGGGTTCTGTTATATGTGGCTATTTAATCATGTAATCATGTATAACATTCTTATTACATGTTATAGAAAACAATGGTTTCAAACTGACATTCAATGTTTCTGTTTCCAATCACAATGAATAATTTTATACATTAAAGTTTTAAGTGTTTTCTTGTTCACAGGCCCCTTTGTAGGATTCTCAATAGCAGGGGTTGGTTTGTTGGCAGGGTAGGGGGTCTCTATCATCCTTACTAAGGTCTCCAAAGAGCTCGACACCCAGAGCAGCGAAGATGAAGAAGAGCAGCATGAATAGGAGGCCCAGATTCCCAACCTGCAGGGAGAGAGACACAAACACAGTCACACACTGCACTGGACAGACAGACAGACATATGTCATATGTTGCACAGACTGACTGACCCAGAGCCCCACGCATACACTTCTGCATTGCTCTGACAAACAATAAGGGGCATGTCTGTATGCAGAACCATATTGATGGCATGAAGTGTGACGTTTCACCTAATTGATTTGCTAGCTGGTTCCAAACAATCAAATTTAGAAAAATCATTACACCAGCAGTACATTTCATGTAAATATGTCTTGATTCATTAAAACAAGGGACCCTCCACTGTGTCAGTAACGGACAACAAGAGATGTCCTCTTGTACTTTTGCCAAAGGACCAAATTACATCCCTCTATTTCAGTCCTGAGAACCCTTGCACCAGTCTCTCAGTCATATTTTCTTGCTATCATACACCATCTTTTTTTGAACCATAGTGGTTGGCGTTGCTAGGGAACATGAGGTCACAGTGTGGCTCAGCATTGCTTTCCGTGATGTTTACCTGTGGTAACGCCTGCATAACAGTGTCTAGCAGAGATCTCATTCCCACAGCCATCTTCAACAGCTTAAGAACTGCAGCAAAGAGAAAGTGCACTTGAGTAAAAACAGCAGTGCACAGGTGCTCCTGATATACAGCAATAATACAGCAGCCCCTGAGTCTAAAGCGCTCAGTCTCTCTCGGTGTTATTACCATCCAAGGAGCATTTATTCTAAGGGTTTCTCTGGGAACACAGGGCACACAAACTCTTTACCTTTGCAAAGGTCATTTCCTATACAGAGGGCAGCTCCCCCATTAAGCTTGTTATGGAAAAACAGCCAATCAGATCAACCGCATACACAACCAGACACAGTGTGGATTTGACTATGTGCCAGTATTCCACATAGCAAGTAATATATGATAGCTGTTATTCCACATCCAGCTCAGTGTGGGTGGGGTGGGGTGGGGGGTGGGGGGGTGGGGGGGGATATTGCACTAGATCTTAGTTTGCAATTAGTGTTGTCTCTTATAGATGATAATATAATAAACATGCTATAAGAATAACACCATTAACAAAGTATATATGTATATTTTTGGACGAAAACATGTTTCATAATAAATTAATATCTATAATTGACCCTGTCTAATGTAGTATAAGACTGTTGTGTTGTTTTGCACTTGACAGAACTGATCAGTGGCACTTCACAGTACCAAGATACTCTTATACTGCAAGAGATTAGGTCAGCTGTACATATTAACTTCATACAAGTAGCCTTTTGTGGTAGAAGCTGTGATGGTTGGTGTTGGAGGTACATCAGTCTATTTATAGCTGTGTCCTGTGTTACTGGTTTCTGTGCTACTCCAAGTTTTGGTTAGGGTTCAACCAAGCCCTTCCTGGCTCTTCTGTTCGAGGGGGAATTTGATGAGGTGCTTAAAGTCTGGAGAGGAGTTGACAAGGTGCTGCTGATGGAGTACAGACCTCTGGCGATCCTCAGGACTCTCATGATGCGGATGATGGTGGGGTTGATAGGCAGGGAGGCGTTCACCTCAATCTCCTCTAGGGTGATGCCCATAATAGACAGCAGCACGATGGCCAGGTCCAGCTGGTTCCACCTGTGAAGACAGGAGAGAGTCACAGGGGTTGGGGCCTTTACTCACTCCCTACACTGAGAGTCACAGGGGCTGGGGCTGCATGCACTCCTTACAATGAGAGTCACAGGGACTGTGGCTGCATGCACTACCTACACTGAGTCACAGGGGCTGGGGTGCATGCACTCCCTACACTGAGTCACAGGGGCTGGGGCTGCATGCACACCCTACACTGAGTCACAGGGGCTGGGGCTGCATGTGCTCCCTACACTCTTGGAGGGGTGTATCTCTCAAAGCCAAGGGAGCAAAGCTGTTATCATATTGCCAATCTCAAAAGGAAATGCATCATACAGTGTTGCTATTTACAACCTAGCCTTTAACCAATCATGTGTTTTCTCAATCAGCAATGCATATACATTTTAGCTGTCACCAGCCTTGAAACAGAATTCAGAATTATTGCCCTTTCTATCCCACTCACACCTTTTACTTACTAAATACAATTGTCCCACACAGTCTTTATGCATTGGTAGTAAATTGATAATATTTTGGGTACCACTGGTGGGACAGATTTTTAATAGCATATATTTAAAGAGCAGACAATTATCTATCCAGGAATACCATGATATTTAGTGAGCGAGAGGTCCCAGTAAAAAAAAAGGCAATAAAAGCCTCATGCCTATACAGAGAAGAGTCGCGTCATATTCAAATAAGGGGTGGTTCCTACTCCCTGGTAGTCGATCAAACAACTTGGCCTAATTTGTTTGTTTATAAAAACACAAGGCATGTGTTTCCCATGCTGCAGTCCCATGCATTCCAAACAAAATTAACACCAAAAATGAGAAAGCCTAATTATAGTGATTGACATGGATTATAATGAAAACATAGAACTTGACCATTAATTAGGTCTAGTATTTAAAAATGTGGCGGTTCTAGGTAGAACTGTTTATAACTTTATCATTTTTGTGATTCTGGCTATCAGTCGCCGTCAGGATATTTAATTCATATATTTAGAAAACTCAAAAACGGACATAGACATACGATTTACAATGGAAGAGTAATTAACATTTTAAATGCAAAATGGGTCACAATGACCCGCATGGCGGTTCTAGTGTTAAACTACCCCCTGTATTCTTAATGTTGATTGGCTCCAGGGAGGTTGGTACCTGGTATTGGGTAGTCTGGGGTAGCTCAAGATCAGGGCAGGTTAGGTAGTTTGATCACCCCCCCCACCCCCAAAGATATCCTCACCTCTCCTTAAAGAAGCGTCGGAACCCAAAGGCAACCAGTTTGAAGACGGACTCGAGGACGAAGATAATGGTGAAAATGTAGTTACAGATCTTAAGAGCTTCGTCTAGAACCTGGGGAGAAAACACAGGTCAGGACCGTTACTCAGCAATGACAGGTTTCAGATAGACTCGCTGCTTCAACAAGTGGAATGATGATTTAAGAAAAAACAGTGAAGTTTGCTACATTTATATTAATACAGTCAATCTAACCTGTGCTGGGTTAATACAGACCAGATGGGGGCAAGTAAAGAAAGTCAGAGCAGTAAATGTGTGTTCCAATTCACAGCTCAGAAGCGCCTGGAACTGTTGGCGATAGAACAACTCAGCACTTCTAACAAGATAAAAGCAATACTACCCGACATAGAAGAATTATCACAATACCAACTAAATATGCTGCACGTAATTCACTAAATTGAATAAAGAATTAACATGCGATTTATCAGGAATGAACTTCTGGTCAGTAATCTAGAAATTATTATGATCAGGTGTCACTGAAGATATGGGAAGTGACTTACTTATTTAAAAGATCAAAGGGGGGCAAGGTAAGTAGTTATTTTAACTGGTCCTTAAAAACACTCAGCAATTATTTGCTCATATTAAAGCAAGAAGTGATGTGGGAAGCATGTTAGTGTTACACAGGCTTCACCCTTGGGTTTTAGCATAAATTGAGTAGTTGGTAAATATTGGGGTAATTGTACCGTACGATACAATTCTATTTAGGGTACACTGATATGAACTCAGTGTGACACCTGTCTGCTTCAATCTCTCAGTGTGACACCTATCTGCTTCAATCTCTCAGTGTGACACCTGTCTGCTTCAATCTCTCAGTGTGACACCTATCTGCTTCAATCTCTCAGTGTGGCACCTGTCTGCCTCAATCTCGGTTGAATCACTTACTCAGCCTTCGGAAATCAGTTTGGTTTGTTTGTAATTTGGTCCTCAAAAGCATCTTGAGAGACTTGCACCCAAATGGCCTTTCAGTAAATGAACCCAAACAGAAAGGCCGCTCTCTGGCATGGTTAGAAACAGGACACTGTGTGGGATCAGTTTAAAATACAGGAATAAATAAGGAACAAGAGACACTAGAGGGAGCCCTCTCGCTTTCTTTGTGCTGAAGGGAATTCATAAAAGATCTTAAAGGGGTTATTACATCATTTCATACATCTTCACTTTGTTATGTTTACTTTCATGTGCAGTTTTAGCAACCACGTCATTTTTATAAAAAAATTTTGTGTTCTAGATAATTACAAGCTCTCAGTTTTTGCTTGCCTTATTTTCAGGTCAGATACTGTTTCACTTCCTAGGTCATTTCACCTCAGCGGCGTCTTGCAGGTCAAAACATCACTGGCTGCAGAGGCATTGATTGGGGTTCAGGAAATAAAGTGTTCAAGGGTGGGGACAATTTCACTCTTTGGCTCTGTCAGACTGGGTCGGTGTGGAGTCTGTGGCTCGGTGTGATTGGGTCGGTGTGGAGTCTGTGGCTCTGTGTGCTTGGGTTGGTTCTGAGTCTGTGGTTCTGTGTGATTGGGTTGGTGTGGAGTCTGTGGCTCTGTGTGATTGGGTTGGTGTGGAGTCTGTGGCTCTGTGTGATTGGGTTGGTGTGGAGTCTGTGGCTCTGTGTGATTGGGTTGGTTCTGAGTCTGTGGCTCTGTGTGCTTGGGTTGGTGTGAAGTCTCTGGCTCTTTGAGATTGGGTTGGTTCTGAGTCTGTGGCTCTGTGTGATTGGGTTGGTTCTGAGTCTGTGGCTCTGTGTGATTGGGTTGGTGTGGAGTCTGTGGTTCTGTGTGTTTGGGTTGGTGTGGAGTCTGAGTCTTGGGTTGTGGCTCTGTGGTGTGAGATTGGGTTGGTTCTGAGTCTGTGGCTCTGAGTGTGGCTCTGTGTGATTGGGTTGGTGTGGAGTCTGTGGTTCTGTGTGTTTGGGTTGGTGTGGAGTCTGTGGCTCTGTGAGATTGGGTTGGTTGAGTCTGTGGAGGGTTGGTGTGGAGTCTGTGGTTCTGTGTGATTGGGTTGGTGTGGAGTCGGTGGTTCTGTGTGATTGGGTTGGTGTGGAGTCTGTGGCTCTGTGTGATTGGGTTGGTGTGGAGTCTGTGGTTCTGTGTGAGTCTGTGGAGTCTCTGTGAGATGGTGTCGGTGTGGAGTCGGTGGCTCTGTCAGATTGGGTTGGTTCAGAGTCTGTGGTTCTGTGTGCTTGGGTTGGTGTGGAGTCTGTGGTTCTGTGAGATGGTATCGGTGTGGAGTCGGTGGTTCTGTGAGATGGCGTCGGTGTGGAGTCGGTGGCTCTGTGTGATTGGGTTGGTGTGGAGTCGGTGGTTCTGTGTGATTGGGTTGGTGTGGAGTCGGTGGTTCTGTGTGATTGGGTTGGTGTGGAGTCTGTGGTTCTCTGAGATGGTGTCGGTGTGGAGTCGGTAGTTCTGTGAGATGGTGTCGGTGTGGAGTCTATGGCTTTGTGAGATGGTGTCGGTGTGGAGTCGGTGGTTCTGTGAGATGGTGTCGGTGTGGAGTCTATGGCTTTGTGAGATGGTGTCGGTGTGGAGTCTGTGGTTCTGTGAGATGGTGTCGGTGTGGAGTCTGTGGCTTTGTGAGATGGTGTCGGTGTGGAGTCTGTGGTTCTGTGAGATGGTGTCGGTGTGGAGTCGGTGGTTCTGTGAGATGGTGTCGGTGTGGAGTCGGTGGTTCTGTGAGATGGTGTCGGTGTGGAGTCTGTGGCTTTGTGAGATGGTGTCGGTGTGGAGTCTGTGGCTCTGTTAGATTACTCTGTGACCTAAGTGCAGCCTGCCTGCGAGTTCTGACTCAGCAGCCACTCTGCATAACACTCAAGCGGGAAGCTAATGAGAGCAATTTGAAAGCTGTCAATCTGCGTGTGGAGCAACAGGGACAGTTTAGCTTCCCTTTAGCATAGATTAATCCTGTTAGCAGAGCCTGGAATGCCTGCCTGCCTGTCCTCGTGTCACTCTCATCACTGCTGATAAAGATATCTTCAACAGGCAGGGGGCAATCTCCAGACACTGCCTGCTGCAGGCCTGGGATTGCTCACAATTCACAAGTATGTTGAAATACTCTTTCGTTTCTAATAAGCAAACAGAATTAAACACATGTATTACAAACATGGCTGCAAGTGCAATGCTCACAGGAATGGACAAATTGTAGGATACAATTCGGGAAATTAATTTCCAGTTTTATTTTACGTAAAATCTGGAAATGTATTTAAAATAATACAATCTGGGTGAATTAGTTTCCCAGTTTTCCAGGTAAACACCAGAGATATTATTGGGCTCGTTAACTGTATTATATACCTTAAGGATCACCTCAACCTATTTTCTTCTGAGCAGCGCTATCATCATCACACAGAGTTAAAAGGACTAGATTCTTGAAACTCACTTGGAACAGCGATATCATTTTCAAGTAACCAAAGCTATCCAGTACCAAAATATAAGTCTAAAAGTCTAAAAGGACATTTTATAACTGTCTTCATACAGAAATCAGTCAAGCAGTTAATTACCTCTATGCCAGCCAGTACATTACAGTATGTAAACTGACTGCCTGGAATCATTATTAGCATAAGCCATGTATTTTACATTTGGTGGGACAAATTTGGGAGCTAATACGGTAAACAAAAAAGATGTGCTAAATATCGTCAATTAAAAAGTTACAAAAAATACAAGAAAACACAACATTTTTCTCCTAATAGAAGAGGGCAATGATCATGTATGAATTTAGATATCGTCAATTGATTTACAGATATCTCTAAATATATTTAAATATCTTCAAGAAGACTGTGTACGTGTGTAAGAGGCAGTGTTGTGTGCTGCAGTGCTGTTCCGGATTCTGCCTGTCGGTGAGATGAGATGAGATAGGTTAAAAGCTCTAAAACCAGGATGCAGAAGTTATTTTGCACAGTGGATAATGCTCTCACTTGCAGTGTGCGGAGTTGTCGGTTCGCACCCAGCGCCCATTCTGTTACATCTGCAAATGATTTAAAGATACGTGTAAATCATTTTAGGCTATCTCTAAAGGCTTTTGAGATATCGTTCAATATTTAGGGATCTCTTGAAATGTAATTTGAGGTAAATGATTGTTCGGCTGCCATATAGGGTTGCTTTCCCAATAAGCCTCTTAGTTATCACCTCTCAAATATATAATGAGAAGCAAAAACAGAACACTGAGGATTTAGTCTATAGCTGTGTCTCTGACGTTTCCAAACTGTCTTTATTTCGGTGATCACCTGTCCCGGAGATCAGGGCAAGAAAACACTGTGATGTTTCTTGGGATGTTTCCTCTCCCTGTGCTGGGTTCAGTGAACCAGTGATGATGGCTAAGAGATGCACATTGCTTCTAATGAGAGCATGACATTAGTTCAAACAAAGATTAATAACTCGGATTAAAAAAGGAAGCGTGGGGGCTCAAAGCAATCAACCCTTTTCTGCCATGGTATGGTATTGTTATCAGCCTGACTCATCACTCCTTATCTCCAGACTCAATGCAAGAGGGACTTCCCTGTGAATGAGTTATTATCTCCTGTAGGGCATGTGCACTTAGAACGTTTCAACAATATTTTTGCACAATAATTTTAAAGATTTCCCAGTGATTTTTCCACAGTTATAATATACATTTACCATTGGCATCCGTGGTTTGTCATGATTTTGTATACCTCTCTGTACTTTGCAATGCTTCCCTCTGCTTTACCACGCTTTTGCTGTGCTTTATTACACTTAGCTGTGTTTTTACTACAGGAGGTTTTGTAAGGGCATATCCCTGATGCATCTCACACTTTCATCTAAAACCAATTTTGCAATAGTAACAACTGACCTTATTTAGTAAGGAAGTAAGCACAATATAAAATGAAAAAGGTGGTATTGCTGATAGATAAAATCACATACATCTATTCTCTACCGTCTTCTGTATAATATGTATGTGCTTTAAACTTCTGATTGTGTGCATTTCAAAAAACACTTCAGGCAGTAGAGAGAGCAATATGATCCAATATGCTCCAGTTTAGTTTCTACAGGGCTAAGTCTTTGGTATATATAATATAACTTATACTGCCTGAGGTAATGATGTATCACAGAATTGAATACAGACTGAATAAAACCTTCTATCACAACGATAATACAGACTGAATAACACCTTCTATCACAACGATCATACAGACTGAATAACACCTTCTATCACAATGATCATACAGAATGAATAAAATCTTCTAACACAACGATCATACAGACTGAATAACACCTTCTATCGCATCGATCATATCGGCTGAATAACACCTTCTATCACAACGATAATACAGAATGAATAACACCTTCTATCACAATGATAATACAGACTGAATAACACCTTCTAACACAACGATCATACAGACTGAATAACACCTTCTATCACAACGATAATACAGACTGAATAACACCTTCTATCACAACGATCATACAGACTGAATAACACCTTCTATCACAACGATAATACAGACTGAATAACACCTTCTACAAATCACACAATCACACAGACTGAATAACACCTTCTATCACAACGATAATACAGACTGAATAACACCTTCTATCACAACGATAATACAGACTGAATAACACCTTCATTACAACAATAACACAGAATGAATAACATCTTCTATCACAACAATCATACAGACTGAATAACACCTTCTATCACAATGATCATACAGACTGAATAACACCTTCTATCACAACGATAATACAGACTGAATAACACCTTCTATCACAACGATCATACAGACTGAATAACACCTTCTATCACAATGATCATACAGAATGAATAACACCTTCTATCACAATAATACAGACTGAATAACACCTTCTATCACAACAATCTGAAATAACACCTTCTATCACAACGATCATATAGACTGAATAACACCTTCTATCACAACGATAATACAGACTGAATAACACCTTCTATCACAATGATCAATACAGACTGAATAACACCTTCTATCACAATGATCATACAGACTGAATAACACCTTCTATCACAACGATCATACAGACTGAATAACACCTTCTATCACAACGATCATACAGACTGAATAACACCTTCTATCACAACGATCATACAGACTGAATAACACCTTCTATCACAACGATCATACAGACTGAATAACACCTTCTATCACAACGATCATACAGACTGAATAACACCTTCTATCACAACGATAATACAGACTGAATAACACCTTCTATCACAACGATCATACAGACTGAATAACACCTTCTATCACAATGATCATACAGACTGAATAACACCTTCTATCACAAAGATAATACAGACTGAATAACACCTTCTATCACAACAATAATACAGACTGAATAACATCTTCTATCACAACGATCATACAGACTGAATAACACCTTCTATCACAACGATCAATACAGACTGAATAACACCTTCTATCACAACGATCATACAGACTGAATAACACCTTCTATCACAACGATAACACATACAGACTGAATAACACCTTCTATCACAAGGATAATACAGACTGAATAACACCTTCTATCACAACGATAATACAGACTGAATAACATCTTCTATCACAACGATCATATTGGCTGAATAACACCTTCTATCACAACGATAATACAGAATGAATAACACCTTCTATCACAATGATCATACAGACTGAATAACACCTTCTATCACAATGATCATACAGACTGAATAACACCTTCTATCACAACGATAATACAGACTGAATAACACCTTCTATCACAACGATCATACAGACTGAATAACACCTTCTATCACAACGATCATACAGACTGAATAACACCTTCTATCACAACGATAATACAGACTGAATAACACCTTCTATCACAACGATCATACAGACTGAATAACACCTTCTATCACAACGATAATACAGACTGAATAACACCTTCTATCACAACGATAATACAGACTGAATAACATCTTCTATCACAACGATCATATTGGCTGAATAACACCTTCTATCACAACGATAATACAGAATGAATAACACCTTCTATCACAACGATCATACAGACTGAATAACACCTTCTATCACAACGATAATACAGACTGAATAACACCTTCTATCACAACGATCATACAGACTGAATAACACCTTCTATCACAACGATCATACAGACTGAATAACACCTTCTATCACAACGATAATACAGACTGAATAACACCTTCTATCACAACGATAATACAGACTGAATAACACCTTCTATCACAACGATCATACAGACTGAATAACACCTTCTATCACAACGATCATACAGACTGAATAACACCTTCTATCACAACGATCATACAGACTGAATAACACCTTCTATCACAACGATCATACAGACTGAATAACACCTTCTATCACAACGATCATACAGACTGAATAACACCTTCTATCACAACGATAATACAGACTGAATAACACCTTCTATCACAACGATCACCTTCTATACAGATAATACTGAATAACACCTACAGAACTGAATAACACCTTCTATCACAACGATCCTACAGGCTGAATAACACCTTCTATCACAACGATCATACAGACTGAATAACACCTTCTATCACAACGATAATACAGACTGAATAACACCTTCTATCACAACGATAATACAGACTGAATAACACCTTCTATCACAACATACAGACTGAATAACATTCTATCATACAGACTGAATAACACCTTCTATCACAACGATCATACAGACTGAATAACACCTTCTATCACAACGATAATACAGACTGAATAACACCTTCTATCACAACGATCATACAGACTGAATAACACCTTCTATCACAACGATCATACAGACTGAATAACACCTTCTATCACAACGATCATACAGACTGAATAACACCTTCTATCACAACGATCATACAGACTGAATAACACCTTCTATCACAACGATTATACAGACTGAATAACACCTTCTATCACAACGATAATACAGACTGAATAACACCTTCTATCACAACGATCATATTGGCTGAATAACATCTTCTAACACAACGATCATACAGACTGAATAACACCTTCTTCTATACACAGACTGAATAACACCTTCTATCACAACACACAGACTGAATAACACCTTCTATCACAACGATAATACAGAGACTGAATAACACCTTCTATCACAACGATCATACAGACTGAATAACACCTTCTATCACAACGATCATACAGACTGAATAACACCTTCTATCACAACGATAATACAGACTGAATAACACCTTCTATCACAACGATAATACAGACTGAATAACACCTTCTATCACAACGATAATACAGACTGAATAACACCTTCTATCACAACGATCATATTGGCTGAATAACACCTTCTATCACAACGATAATACAGAATGAATAACACCTTCTATCACAACGATCATACAGACTGAATAACACCTTCTATCACAACGATCATACAGACTGAATAACACCTTCTAATAACACAACGATAATACAGACTGAATAACACCTTCTATCACAACGATCATACAGACTGAATAACACCTTCTATCACAACGATAATACAGACTGAATAACACCTTCTATCAACAATAATACAGATGAATAACAGATCTGAATAACACCTTCTATCACAACGATCATACAGACTGAATAACACCTTCTATCACAACGATAATACAGACTGAATAACACCTTCTATCACAACGATAATACAGACTGAATAACACCTTCTATCACAACGATAATACAGACTGAATAACACCTTCTATCACAAGGATAATACAGACTGAATAACACCTTCTATCACAACGATAATACAGAATGAATAACACCTTCTATCACAATGATCATACAGACTGAATAACACCTTCTATCACAACGATCACACAGACTGAATAACACCTTCTATCACAACGATTATACAGACTGAATAACACCTTCTATCACAACGATAATACAGAATGAATAACACCTTCTATCACAACAATAATACAGACTGAATAACACCTTCTATCACAACGATCATACAGACTGAATAACACCTTCTATCACAACGATAATACAGACTGAATAACACCTTCTATCACAACGATAATACAGACTGAATAACATCTTCTAACACAATGATCATACAGACTGAATAACACCTTCTATCACAACGATCATACAGACTGAATAACACCTTCTATCACAAGGATAATACAGACTGAATAACACCTTCTATCACAACGATAATACAGAATGAATAACACCTTCTATCACAACGATAATACAGACTGAATAACATCTTCTAACACAATGATCATACAGACTGAATAACAACTTCTATCACAATAACACCTTCTATCACAACGATACAGACTGAATAACACCTTCTATCACAACGATCATACAGACTGAATAACACCTTCTATCACAACGATCATACAGACTGAATAACACCTTCTATCACAACGATAATACAGACTGAATAACACCTTCTATCACAACGATAATACAGACTGAATAACACCTTCTATCACAACGATAATACAGACTGAATAACAGCTTCTATCACAATGATCATACAGACTAAATAACACCTTCTATCACAACGATAATATACAGACTGAATAACACCTTCTATCACAACGATAATACAGATCTGAATAACACCTTCTATCACAACGATCATACAGACTGAATAACACCTTCTATCACAACGATAATACAGACTGAATAACACCTTCTATCACAACGATAATACAGAATGAATAACACCTTCTATCACAACGATAATACAGACTGAATAACACCTTCTATCACAACGATCATACAGACTGAATAACACCTTCTATCACAACGATAATACAGACTGAATAACACCTTCTATCACAACGATAATACAGACTGAATAACATCTTCTATCACAACGATCATACAGACTGAATAACACCTTCTATCACAACGATAATACAGAATGAATAACACCTTCTATCACAATGATCATACAGACTGAATAACACCTTCTATCACAACGATCATACAGACTGAATAACACCTTCTATCACAACGATAATACAGACTGAATAACACCTTCTATCACAACGATCATACAGACTGAATAACACCTTCTATCACAACGATAATACAGACTGAATAACACCTTCTATCACAACGATAATACAGACTGAATAACACCTTCTATCACAACGATAATACAGACTGAATAACACCTTCTATCACAACGATAATACAGACTGAATAACACCTTCTATCACAACGATAATACAGACTGAATAACACCTTCTATCACAACGATAATACAGACTGAATAACATCTTCTATCACAACGATCATACAGACTGAATAACACCTTCTATCACAACGATAATACAGACTGAATAACACCTTCTATCACAACGATAATACAGACTGAATAACACCTTCTATCACAACGATAATACAGACTGAATAACACCTTCTATCACAACAATAATACAGAATGAATAACACCTTCTATCACAATGATAATACAGACTGAATAACACCTTCTATCACAACGATCATACAGACTGAATAACACCTTCTATCACAACGATAATACAGACTGAATAACACCTTCTATCACAACGATAATACAGAATGAATAACACCTTCTATCACAACAATCATACAGACTGAATAACACCTTCTATCACAACGATAATACAGACTGAATAACACCTTCTATCACAACGATAATACAGACTGAATAACACCTTCTATCACAACGATAATACAGACTGAATAACACCTTCTATCACAACGATAATACAGACTGAATAACACCTTCTATCACAACGATCATACAGACTGAATAACACCTTCTATCACAACGATAATACAGACTGAATAACACCTTCTATCACAACGATCATACAGACTGAATAACACCTTCTATCACAACGACTGAATAACACCTTCTATCACAACGATAATACAGACTGAATAACACCTTCTATCACAACGATAATACAGACTGAATATCATCTTCTATCACAACGATCATACAGACTGAATAACACCTTCTATCACAACGATAATACAGACTGAATAACACCTTCTATCACAACGATCATACAGACTGAATAACACCTTCTATCACAACGATAATACAGACTGAATAACACCTTCTATCACAACGATCATACAGACTGAATAACACCTTCTATCACAACGATAATACAGACTGAATAACACCTTCTATCACAACGATAATACAGACTGAATAACATCTTCTATCACAACGATCATACAGACTGAATAACACCTTCTATCACAACGATAATACAGACTGAATAACACCTTCTATCACAACGATAATACAGACTGAATAACACCTTCTATCACAACGATAATACAGACTGAATAACATCTTCTATCACAACGATCATACAGACTGAATAACACCTTCTATCACAACGATAATACAGACTGAATAACACCTTCTACAACGATCATACAGACTGAATAACACCTTCTATCACAACGATAATACAGACTGAATAACACCTTCTATCACAACGATAATACATAACACCTTCTATCACAACGATAATACAGACTGAATAACACCTTCTATCACAACGATAATACAGACTGAATAACACCTTCTATCACAACGATAATACAGACTGAATAACACCTTCTATCACAACGATCATACAGACTGAATAACACCTTCTATCACAACGATAATACAGACTGAATAACACCTATCACAACGATAATACAGACTGAATAACACCTTCTATCACAACGATAATACGGAATGAATAACACCTTCTATCACAACGATCATACAGACTGAATAACACCTTCTATCACAACGATAATACAGACTGAATAACACCTTCTACACAACGATCATGAATAACACCTTCTATCACAACGATAATACAGAATGAATAACACCTTCTATCACAACGATCATACAGACTGAATAACACCTTCTATCACAACGATAATACAGACTGAATAACACCTTCTATCACAACGATAATACAGACTGAATAACACCTTCTATCACAACGATAATACAGACTGAATAACACCTTCTATCACAACGATAATACAGACTGAATAACACCTTCTATCACAACGATAATACAGACTGAATAACACCTTCTATCACAACGATAATACAGACTGAATAACACCTTCTATCACAACGATAATACAGACTGAATAACACCTTCTATCACAACGATAATACAGACTGAATAACACCTTCTATCACAACGATAATACAGACTGAATAACACCTTCTATCACAACGATAATACAGACTGAATAACACCTTCTATCACAACGATAATACAGACTGAATAACATCTTCTATCACAACGATCATACAGACTGAATAACACCTTCTATCACAACGATAATACAGACTGAATAACACCTTCTATCACAACGATCATACAGACTGAATAACACCTTCTATCACAACGATAATACAGACTGAATAACACCTTCTATCACAACGATAATACAGACTGAATAACACCTTCTATCACAACGATAATACAGACTGAATAACACCTTCTATCACAACGATAATACAGACTGAATAACACCTTCTTCTATCACAACAGACTGATAATACAGACTGAATAACACCTTCTATCACAACGATCATACAGACTGAATAACACCTTCTATCACAACGATAATACAGACTGAATAACACCTTCTATCACAACGATAATACAGACTGAATAACACCTTCTATCACAACGATAATACAGACTGAATAACACCTTCTATCACAACGATAATACAGACTGAATAACACCTTCTATCACAACGATCATACAGACTGAATAACACCTTCTATCACAACGATAATACAGACTGAATAACACCTTCTATCACAACGATCATACAGACTGAATAACACCTTCTATCACAACGATAATACAGACTGAATAACACCTTCTATCACAACGATAATACAGACTGAATAACACCTTCTATCACAACGATAATACAGACTGAATAACACCTTCTATCACAACGATCATACAGACTGAATAACACCTTCTATCACAACGATAATACAGACTGAATAACACCTTCTATCACAACGATCATACAGACTGAATAACACCTTCTATCACAACATCATACAGACTGAATAACACCTTCTATCACAACGATAATACAGACTGAATAACACCTTCTATCACAACGATAATACAGACTGAATAACACCTTCTATCACAACGATAATACAGACTGAATAACACCTTCTATCACAACTGATAATACAGACTGAATAACACCTTCTATCACAACGATAATACAGACTGAATAACACCTTCTATCACAACGATCATACAGACTGAATAACACCTTCTATCACAACGATCATACAGACTGAATAACACCTTCTATCACAACGATAATACAGACTGAATAACACCTTCTCTATCACAACGATAATACATGAATAACACCTTCTATCACAACGATCATACAGACTGAATAACACCTTCTATCACAAGGATAATACAGACTGAATAACACCTTCTATCACAACGATAATACAGACTGAATAACACCTTCTATCACAACGATAATACAGACTGAATAACACCTTCTATCACAACGATAATACAGACTGAATAACACCTTCTATCACAACGATCATACAGACTGAATAACACCTTCTATCACAACGATAATACAGACTGAATAACACCTTCTATCACAACGATAATACAGACTGAATAACATCTTCTATCACAACGATCATACAGACTGAATAACACCTTCTATCACAACGATAATACAGACTGAATAACACCTTCTATCACAACGATAATACAGACTGAATAACACCTTCTATCACAACGATAATACAGACTGAATAACACCTTCTATCACAACGATCACCTTCTACAGACTGAATAACACCTTCTATCACAACGATAATACAGACTGAATAACACCTTCTATCACAACGATAATACAGACTGAATAACACCTTCTATCACAACGATCATACAGACTGAATAACACCTTCTATCACAACGATAATACAGACTGAATAACACCTTCTATCACAACGATCATACAGACTGAATAACACCTTCTATCACAACGATAATACAGACTGAATAACACCTTCTATCACAACGATAATACAGACTGAATAACATCTTCTATCACAACGATCATACAGACTGAATAACACCTTCTATCACAACGATCATACAGACTGAATAACACCTTCTATCACAACGATAATACAGACTGAATAACACCTTCTATCACAACGATAATACAGAATGAATAACACCTTCTATCACAACGATCATACAGACTGAATAACACCTTCTATCACAACGATAATACAGACTGAATAACACCTTCTATCACAACGATAATACAGACTGAATAACACCTTCTATCACAACGATAATACAGACTGAATAACACCTTCTATCACAACGATAATACAGACTGAATAACATCTTCTATCACAACGATCATACAGACTGAATAACACCTTCTATCACAACGATAATACAGACTGAATAACACCTTCTATCACAACGATAATACAGACTGAATAACATCTTCTATCACAACGATCATACAGACTGAATAACACCTTCTATCACAACGATAATACAGATGAATAACACCTTCTATCACAACGATAATACAGACTGAATAACACCTTCTATCACAACGATCATACAGACTGAATAACACCTTCTATCACAACGATAATACAGACTGAATAACACCTTCTATCACAACGATAATACAGACTGAATAACACCTTCTATCACAACGATAATACAGACTGAATAACACCTTCTATCACAATGATCATACAGACTGAATAACACCTTCTATCACAACGATAATACAGACTGAATAACACCTTCTATCACAACGATAATACAGACTGAATAACACCTTCTATCACAACAATCATACAGACTGAATAACACCTTCTATCACAACGATCATACAGACTGAATAACACCTTCTATCACAACGATAATACAGACTGAATAACACCTTCTATCACAACGATAATACAGACTGAATAACATCTTCTATCACAACGATCATACAGACTGAATAACACCTTCTATCACAACGATAATACAGACTGAATAACACCTTCTATCACAACGATAATACAGAATGAATAACACCTTCTATCACAACAGATCATACAGACTGAATAACACCTTCTATCACAACGATAATACAGACTGAATAACACCTTCTATCACAACGATAATACAGACTGAATAACACCTTCTATCACAACGATAATACAGACTGAATAACACCTTCTATCACAACGATAATACAGACTGAATAACACCTTCTATCACAACAATCATACAGACTGAATAACACCTTCTATCACAACGATAATAACAGATAATGAAATAACACCTTCTATCACAACGATAATACAGACTGAATAACACCTTCTATCACAACGATAATACAGATAATGAATAACACCTTCTATCACAACGATAATACAGACTGAATAACACCTTCTAACACAACGATAATACAGACTGAATAACACCTTCTATCACAACGATCATACAGACTGAATAACACCTTCTATCACAACGATAATACAGACTGAATAACACCTTCTATCACAACGATCATACAGACTGAATAACACCTTCTATCACAACGATAATACAGACTGAATAACACCTTCTATCACAACGATAATACAGAATGAATAACACCTTCTATCACAACGATAATACAGACTGAATAACACCTTCTATCACAACGATAATACAGACTGAATAACACCTTCTATCACAACGATAATACAGACTGAATAACACCTTCTATCACAACGATAATACAGACTGAATAACACCTTCTATCACAACAATAATACAGACTGAATAACACCTTCTATCACAACAATCATACAGACTGAATAACACCTTCTATCACAACGATCATACAGACTGAATAACACCTTCTATCACAACGATAATACAGACTGAATAACACCTTCTATCACAACGATCATGAATAACACCTTCTATCACAACGATCATACAGACTGAATAACACCTTCTATCACAACAGATAATACAGACTGAATAACACCTTCTATCACAACGATAATACAGACTGAATAACACCTTCTATCACAACGATAATACAGACTGAATAACACCTTCTATCACAACGATCATACAGACTGAATAACACCTTCTATCACAACGATAATACAGACTGAATAACACCTTCTATCACAACGAATAATACAGACTGAATAACACCTTCTATCACAACGATCATACAGACTGAATAACACCTTCTATCACAACGATAATACAGACTGAATAACACCTTCTATCACAACGATCATACAGACTGAATAACACCTTCTATCACAACGATCATACAGACTGAATAACACCTTCTATCACAACGATAATACAGACTGAATAACACCTTCTATCACAACGATAATACAACGACTGAATAACACCTTCTATCACAACAGATAATACAGACTGAATAACACCTTCTATCACAACGATAATACAGACTGAATAACACCTTCTATCACAACGATAATACAGACTGAATAACACCTTCTATCACACCTTCTATCACAACAACGATAATACAGACTGAATAACACCTTCTATCACAACGATAATACAGACTGAATAACACCTTCTATCACAACGATAATACAGACTGAATAACACCTTCTATCACAATGATCATACTGACTGAATAACACCTTCTATCACAACGATAATACAGACTGAATAACACCTTCTATCACAACGGTAATACAGACTGAATAACACCTTCTATCACAACGATAATACAGACTGAATAACACCTTCTATCACAACAATAATACAGACTGAATAACAACTTCTATCACAACGATCATACAGACTGAATAACACCTTCTATCACAACGATAATACAGACTGAATAACACCTTCTATCACAACGATAATACAAGGAATAAAATCCATTTATTTAGTAAATGCATGCGTACTTACACATAATTACAATGTTATTATTGTTGGAACCCCACCAATACTTTAAGTTGTGCATTTATTTGCTTTGTCGTACTTTGTGGTGTGTAAGGGCTTCCATAGCAGTGGCATCAAGGTTATATATACTGGACGTGCTGGCGCAAAGGGGCAGTCCAGAGAATTGAATGTGTACTTCACTAGACACCGTATCTATGCGGGCAGCTAGCTAAAATACATTAAAGCTCAAGGTTAATAAATACTGACCTCTGGTTTGGACACTCAGATCATCTGCGCAAAGGTGGCTGTGCTGTTACGGAACCCCCGGAGTTAATATGTGACATTTGACACATTGATAATTACAAATTGTCTAGACTTCTGCACATGTACAGTTACATATATTGTGCAAAAAGATTTATACATTATGTACATTGTAACTATGCATAATGACATTGTAATTATGTGTAAGTACATGTGTATTTACTAAGTAAATATAATCTACTATAAATACACAGTAATTAGAGACTTAATGTAAAGTGCTACCCATACTGGAAACCAATGGCAAAATGTAGGTGAGAATGTAGGTGTAACTAGATTTATCATAGAAAATGCATCACCAGAGGTGTTGAATAATTAAATACATACATACACACATACATACATACATGCATACATACATACACACAGTACACAGTGATAAGAGCAGCCTACCTTGGGTTGCTGGTAGTGCTCCATTGCCATGGTGATGACGTTGAGGCCAATCACCACTGTGATGAAGAGGTCCAGGTAGTGGCTGGTGCACATCTTGTGTATGAGGAGGCGGGAGGGGGAGTAGTCGGAGTAGTAGGGTTTGCACTGCGCTTCTACATGGGAGGAGGAGAGAGAGTCAGAGTGCAAGCAGGGATCACAGGGAAAAAGTGATCACACCACATATACAGTCATACGAGTCCTGCTGTCTAGCGGCAGAGAAAGACCAGGCCATTGTACTCACCCCCCTCGCTGCAAGTCCACCTGCACAAGTAAGCTTGGCATTGATACTGTACTGTATGTCATCTGTAACTTCAACCATACATTCTGAAGGGAAAGTAGGCTGGTTTTAAAGGCACTTGGGGGTCAAAAAGGTGAATAGTCCAGTCTGAATAAAAGGCAGACATTAGTGCACATCATATAAGTTAAAACTTAGTATGTAGGGTATCTCTTGTTATATATGAAATGTCATCTTGTGCTGTTTCAGAGAGGCCTGTAAACTGACGCACCACAAACCATGCAGAATAACGTCTCTTATAATAAAGAGACACCCTACAATCGACGTTTGAACTTCTTATGAACACAGAAATTGAAGGTTGTACACAGGATCTGCTATTAAACATTAAAAGGAGTTTTTATGTAAATATAGAATAATGTCGTATGTTCCATACATGGAACCTTTACTCAAGATATGTCCTTCAGTTTTTAGACAAATCTGAGGGTTGATTTCTCATACAGTATGTGATTGTTCAGCAGATGAAACTATGAGACAATAAACTAAAAAACTCTTCTGTGGACGAAATTATAACACAAGGCTTTTAACCCATGTGAATTTCTGTGCTATTACAGCAGTACTGGGCGAGGGTATCAATGCGTGGAGAGGGGAGCAGTGACTGCATGGCCTGATCTTTTTAAAAGCCCTCAGGGGAAGCCACTTCCCCCAGTATCCTGCACCAAACTGGGCTCAGCTTGCTCGCGCTGCAGGCAGAGATGCTTCACCAGACTACCCTGGAATGCAGAGGAGCAGTAATTACATGTGGGGCTGCTTGCTTATCGATCTCAAGCAACTGGGTTGTGCAGCCGCCACTCCCCCAGCCAGCACCCAGGAAGAAATATTCTGCCAGAACAGCAGGGGGGAGAAGGGGGTTTCCCTGGCCTGATTCTTCAAAATGTGCAAGAAACATGTGGGATTAGGTAATTTTTTTTTTTTAATGAAGCCTAGATCTGCAGAAGCTACCAGAATTAGGAATGGGAGAAACAGGGTCCTGCAGAGCGCAGTGAAGCAGGGAAAGCATCTGTCTCATGTACAGTACTCCCAAATGTACCGCAGGCCCCAGACTGCTTGCATGAGACATTTCAAGTGCTGCCCACACAATGCAGGGTAAACATAGCACAGCAAAGCCAGTGTGAGCTAGTGGACATTACGGCGCTTGTTCTGTTATGGACAGTGCACACAGCACATTTTCAGTTCTCCTTTGTTATAATTACTAGGCAGGAAAAATAATATAGCAAACAAATACCTGTCTGAGTCACCTGTCTGCTATCACTGTGAAGGGCCCTGCTCTATTGGGGATGTTAAACACGTTCTTAGTTCTTATAGCTTAGCTTTCACTCTTCGATGTGTGCTATGTTTTTCAATTCAGTTTTCTACTAACACATCTAGCAATTCACTAAACTTTTAACTAGACCCACTGATGTCAGCCAGTAAATGAATTCAGTGCATTATTAATTTGCTTTGTTCTTACTTGAACAAGAAGTACATTTGGTCTTGCTTTCTTGCTTTCTCAAAGGGAGCGCTGTTCACAGTTTTAATTTGACATTGTGTTGTTCCCTAGATGGCGCATAACTCTTATTGTAAAACGATTTACCATTTAGTAATATTGTAATAGGAAATTACATAGGACTTTAAATATGTTGTAAAATGGATTGCTTATAATTCTTATTTTTTCCAATTACAACACACTGACCACATCTTGTGTAGGATCTCTTTTTGCAAAATGTTGTGTTATAAAAAGAATACACCCTACACACAATGTATTGACTTTTTATAAATCACAACCAAGGCTGTACTACAATTTAATACATCAACTGTGTGCAGCATATTCCATGCGCAGCATGTACACAGGATAGGATATTATTGGAATTTTACAAATCTGTAACAGCAATGGATTTATTTTTTGTTGGTTTTAAATTGAATATAAGGGAATCTACCATGGCCATTTGCAGTATCTGGGCTATATACAAGCACTGATTCTGCAGCCCCAACATTGCAGTACTGCCTCACTGCGTCTCTATGGAGCTGTCCAGTTTATAGAGAAGCACTGTTTCTGCAGCCACAAAATTGCAGTACTGCTTCACTGCATCTGTATGGAGCTATCCAGTTTATAGAGAAGCACTGATTCTGTAGCCCCAAAATTGCAGTACTGCCTCACTGCGTCTCTACGGAGCTGTCCAGTTTATAGATAGGCACAGATTCTGCAGCCCCAACATTGCAGTACTGCTTCACTGCGTCTGTATGGAGCTGTCCATTTTATAGACAAGCACTAATTCTGCAGCCCCAACATTGCAGTACTGCCTCACTGCGCCTGTACAGAGTTGTTTGCATCCCTGCTTAGCATTACTATTTAAAGAGTAAGCAGCGGCGCTCCCAACTGATTAAATAACTTACCTACAATTGTTCTTTTCATTGTCATCTTGAGAACCTTTTACATTTATAACTTTAAAGTCTGCTTCAAAGCTCTTTTGAAAATGTTCGCTCTAGTATACTAATAGTGCAAGGATTATTGTCCACAGGAAAGCCAGAGCACTTGTTGTTAGGTTTTTTTTGTTTGTTTTTTTTTATTCGCTCTCCGGCACTGATTTAGAGGACAGATCGTAAACCCCAGTGCACTACAGTGGACATTTTGAAAAGAGCTTTGAAACAGACTTTAAAGTTATAAGTGTACAAAGTTGTCAGAATGTTAAGAATGAAAAGAGAAATTACAGGAATGTTATTCAAACAGTTGTAGCAACACGTGGTGACACATAACACTATATTTTCCGGAACCCCGCTACTTATTTTTTAAATGTATTATATTTTTTTCCTATGGGCTCCTATTTCTTCTGAAACTCCTGTGATGAACTGACCATATAACTAAAACTGGATTCATGCAAAACATAAACATTACTCAATTAGGACATAACAAGATCTGGAAAGCTCTAGGGCTCTTTTTTAATTAGCATAATCATGTATGAAACAGAAAATCGATTTCTATATATGTATATATTCTAATTTCTTGGGTAACCAGCAGAGGAATGCTTGAAGATCCTGTAACAGGATTAGCAGCTGGGCTCCTCACACTGGAGTGAAGGGATTGAAATCTTAAAGAGTAAACCTCCCAGGCTGATTAGTGCTGGTGTTGCTAGTATACAGGTGTCACTTGATAATTTGTCTGTCATGCATTTTCTCCACCAGAAATGACAGTTTATTTGAAAACAATGTGCTGGTTTTACCCCCACACTCTTAAACATTTCATTGTTGCATACTTACTTTTGTCCCCCTATGTGGGATATATGTCATGAGTTTCTGCAATGGTGACTCAAGGGTTGTCCAGGATGCAGTGTGATACTCATTCAGGCAGTCACTATTGTAGGTATATATAAATGTACAGTGCCTATAGAAAGTCTACACCTCCTTGAACTTTTTTCACATTTTGATGTGTCAGTACCTCAGAGTTAAATGCATTTAAATGAGGATTTTTTCCACTTATCTACACACCATACTCCACACTGTTAAGGGGACAAAAGTTTTTATTGAGAAAAAAATTATATGTTTAATTGGATAAGTCTCCACACCCCCCTGAGTTAATACTTGGTGGAAGCACCTTTGGCAGCAATTACAGCTGTGAGTCTGTTGGGATAGGCCTCTACCAACTTTGCACACCTAGATTTGGCAATATTTCACCATTCTTCTTTACTAAACTGTCTAAGCTCTGTCAGGTTCCTTGGGAGCGTTGATGGACCGCAATCAACACATTTTCGATTGGATTTAGGTTAGGGCTCTGACTGGGCCACTCAAGGACATTTACCTTTTTGTTCCTTAGCCACTTCAGTGTAGCTTTGGCTATGTGCTTTGGGTCGTTGTCATGCTGAATGGTGAACTTCCATCCCAGTTTCAGCTTTCTTGCAGAGGGCAGCAGGTTTTCCTCAAGGACTTCTCTGTACTTTGCTCCATTCATTCTGACAAGAATGAATCCCTTCTATTCTGACAAGTGTCCCAGTCCCTGCCGATGAGAAACATCCCCATAATATGATGCTGCCTCCACCATGCTTCATAGTAGGGAAGGTGTTCTTTGGGTGATGTGCTGTGTTGGGTTTGCACCAAACATAACACTTTGCATTTAGGCCAAAAAGTTCAATTTTTGTTTCGTCAGAACACAAAACTTTTTGCCACAGTTACAGAATCTTCTGAGTGTTTTTTTGCATACTTCAAACGGGATTCAAGGTGGGTTTTCTTGAGTAATGGCTTCCTTCTTGCCACCCTACCATACAGGAGATTTGTGGAGTGCTTGGGATATTGTTGTCACATGCACACTTTGACCAGTCTTGACCATAAAAGCCGGTAGCTCTTGCAAAGTTGCCATTGGCCTCTTGGTAGCCTCTTTGATCAGTCTCCTTCTTGCTCGGTCATCCAGTTTGGAGGGACTGCCTGATCTAGGCAGGGTCTTGGTGGTGTCATACACCTTCCACTTCTTAATAATCATCTTGACCATGCTCCAAGGGATATTCAAGGCCTTTGATATTTTTTTATACCCATCCCCTGATCTGTGCCTTTCAACAACTTTGTCCTATAGTTCTTTTGAAAGCGCCTTAGTGCTCATGGTTGAGTCTTTGCTTTGAAATGCACTACCCAGCAGAGGGAAGCTACAGGAACTGCTGAATTTATCCTGAAATCATGTGAATCACTACAATTTAACACAGGTGGAGGCCACTTAACTTGGTATGTGATTTTGAAGGCGATTGATTACACCTGAGCTAATTTAGGATTGCTATTAAGTGTTGGACACTTATCCAACCAAGCTATTTCAGTTTTTATTTTTTTATTAATTTTCTACAAATTTCTAAAATATTTTTTCACATGGAAGTTGTGGGGTAGGATGTGTAGATAATTTCAGGCTATAATGCAACAAAGGTGAACAATTTGAAAGGGGTGTGACTTTCTATAGACACTGTATGTATCTATACTGCTCATCCAGTCCCAGCAGGGGCCAGTGTACTTACCCCTGGGGAAAGGAGAAGTTATATGTGCCTGTTCTGCCCTGGTGAAGCCTGCATCACACTGGCAGGGGCAGACAGACAGCTGCTGCAACCCTGACAGAATAAAACGCACATCTCCAAACTATACACTGTACAGCAGGGGCCATGCATGGGATTGAACCCTGTCTTACTAGAAGAACTCCCTTACAGAGACTCAAGGCATTGATTTGAGCAGCCTGGACCCTGATAAGCCATGGCCAGGTTTGTAGAGTATTTTACAGCACTGAGAATCATGTAGATTTATCCAGCCACCTATTTATCCATCCCTATTTTAGGGATTACCCCCTAAAAGTGGTCAATAAATCTAGGGATTCCCCAGTGCTGTGAAATGCTACAACAAAAGTATTGGCTGATAAAATCAACTCCTTACCATTCCAAACGTGTAATTGAAATGGAATATAATGCCACTGCACAACTTTTCACTGTACTACTCTCCAGGACACGGCCCTACAGATTTGTTTTATTTTACCCAAGAAACAGAACATCCTAATAAAACTAAGCCAGAGCGAGGGATTAGGATTGACAATATACCTATTGAATTAGCTCTACAACCTTTTAGAACACATTGAGCCAACTTACCTTCACACTCCCATAACCCCTAGCTCTATCTCAAAATAGACTTGAGGTCTTACCTTCACACTCCCATAACCTCTAGCTACATCTCAACAGAGACTTGAGGTCTAACCTTCACACTCCCATAACTCCTAGCTCTATCTCAAAATAGAATTGAGGTCTTACCTTCACACTCCCATAACCCCTAGCTCTATCTCAACAGAGACTTGAGGTCTTACCTTCACACTCCCACAACCACTAGCTCTATCTCAAAATAGAATTGAGGTCTTACCTTCACACTCCCACAACCACTAGCTCTATCTCAAAATAGAATTGAGGTCTTACCTTCACACTCCCATAACCCCTAGCTCTATCTCAACAGAGACTTGAGGTCTTACCTTCACACTCCCATAACCCCTAGCTCTATCTCAACAGAGACTTGAGGTCTTACCTTCACACTCCCACAACCACTAGCTCTATCTCAAAATAGAATTGAGGTCTTACCTTCACACTCCCATAACCCCTAGCTCTATCTCAACAGAGACTTGAGGTCTTACCTTCACACTCCCATAACCCCTAGCTCCATCTCAACAGAGACTTGAGGTTTTACCTTCCCACTCCCATAACCCCTAGCTCTATCTCAACAGAGACTTGAGGTCTACCCTTCACACTCCCATTACCCCTAGCTCTATCTCAACAGAGACTTGAGGCCTGTCATTCTGAATTGCGCACTGTGAAACATATTTTCATGTACTGGGTCTTGAGACGTAAAGAATGTTCAATAATATATATATATATGACATACACACACACACACACAACATAACTATACTATTACCATTTACTCTATTGTAATGCTCAAAATGGCAGAGTTTGGGCTGCAGGAGGTGCCCCAGTGGAATGCCTGAAAGAAATTATTGTTTATAAATATTTTATATGTTTATATTTCCGTAGCAGATAAAGATTTAGCCAAACCCAAAACGCCTTTTTTTGTATGTTAAGAAGACTGCAACTTTTTAGAAAATCAACAATCTAATCTCAGACTAAGAGGCCCATAGGAAAAAAAGAACTTGCACTTAGGGAGGCAAAGTGAGATATTGCTATAAAGCGGTATAATCACAACAACATGGGTCGTAAAGCAACAACTTATATAAAATTCCAGCTGCTTTCAGATTTCAACATGACAATTTCAAACAAACTCATTCTATTCCTTCTATTGTGGATGTAACTCATTGTCGCCCCCTGTTGGTAAGTGTATTAACTGTACAGGGCAGCACGATGCAGGCTGTAATCTACTCTGGAGCTATCTCTCATGCTGGTCATGCTGTCACTCATTCTGAACCCTCAGACCCATGTTCATCTGCTCTGCATGCAGTAAACAAGTCCTTGATAACCATATTCACACTCAGAGGTAGATGTACTAAGATAGGCCAGTCGCAAGGCAAACATACCACAATTTGCATTTTCATTGCAACGATTAGAAAAGTATACATTTTGTCATATGTACTAAGAGAAAATATGTTAATGAAGAGAGATGCAATATGTTGCGTCCTCTTAGCGAGATTTGCAGTATTGCGAGAGTCATGCGACATATTTTCAAATAAATAATGAAAGGCAGTTTAATCCCATCAGATTCTATAGTGGGGCCCCCACCTTCACCCCAAATAAAAAATGTGTTTCTATCAAAAAGCTTTTCAAAATCATATAGTAGCTCCTCGCTATACTGGATATGTTTATCCTACATAAGGAGGTGTCGGGTTTAAAAAAATACAATAAAATTCACACCAATACATTTATAGTGCTCAGTGTATCTTAAATTTATAAATTACTGCAATGTTTTGGGTAGGCTACACATTACACTATGTGCAAATATAAATCTGTACTGTAGTCCTATTCAGTAAACAGTACAGTAGTAAAATCAAATGAGTACCTAGCCACTTTCTTTTTACTTTAGCCTGTAGCCTAGCAGTAACACAAAATAAATCCGGCTGCTGCATAAAAATGCGAATAAAATGTTATTTTAAATTGAAACTAAATTATTTCAGCATTTTTGTTATTTTTATTATTATTATTATTTTTAACTTGGCCTACTTAGTAGCTTAGACAATTAATAATAATAATAATAATAATAATAATAATAATAATAATAATAATAACAACAAAAATAATAATATGGCACCTTTCATAGTGGACCACCATCACAAAACAATTTAAAGATATGAGACTAAGATGTGTGAACTATGCATCAGCTGCAGAGTCACTTACAACAACGTCTCACCCGAAAGACGGAGCATAAGGAGGTAAGTGACTCGCTCAGGGTCACACAGAGAGTTAGTGGCTGAGCTGGGATTTGAACTGGGGATCTCCTGGTTACAAGCCCATTTCTTTAACCACTGGACCACACAGCCTCCTATAATTAACATAAAACAGATCATGGTGCTGCATTGACAAGTTATGATACAGGAGGACAGTCACTTGTTAATACAAATTTCAAGGGCCAGCAACAAATTTTGCATTATACCACTAATTCTTATTATGATTAGTAGCCTATAAGTCAAATGCATACGTTTTTATTTTAGTTATTCAGGGGTGGTGCTAAGTTGTGCACAGTTACAAACCACCTGCACATTAATAGAATATGTGTGGTTTTTATTGCTACACAGATGTAGAAATTAGTTTTCAAGGCTTGTAAGTACACCCTGTTTTTAAATGCTTTTAGGGAAAAATAGGTATTTGGGTGTTCGCCTCAAAAATGCATATACAATGCAAGTGGACAGGGAAATGCCAGCAACAATTGCGGCTGTTTAAAACATGCTTTCAAAAGTTCTTAACAAATTGATGCAACTGTAAGTGTCACAATTGTCAGCAGCTTTAGCACATCTCATTATAATATTTGAGAACCCTCATTTCCACTCCATTTTTGTGAATTTATGCAGGAACGCCCATAATTACATATTCATGTAAGAATGAATCGAAAAGCAAAAGCATTCCCTAAAAAAACTCCTAACAGCAATGCGCATGTTTAGTACATTTCACCCAGGACTTGTGACTCGCTTTCAACTGGTTTGTGACTATTGCGGCAAACGCAACACTTTCGTACATCTACCCCTGAATCTTTAGCAAAGGTTTTTTTTTAAATCCCATTTATTTAAATATTGGTTGAAAGAACCAGATAACATGCTTCAGTCTCACAACCTCAGAACAGTCACTTATTGTTAAAAAATAACCTTTTTTTTTAAATCCAGGAGAAAAGAGATGATAATTTGTTAGCAGAAAACATCAACATTTATATCTAGTTGAGAAATACAGACAGAGCATTGCAACTCCACGATAGGGGACAAACACATATATATATATATATATATATAAAAATCTACAGTACCCATATCATCAAGTACAAACTGCTGTATAGAAAATATAGATATTACATATTGATTGTAACACAATTGGTAATAGTCTAATTAGGGTCCAGATTTGGGTGGATTGAGACAATACACTTCTATACAGGTTTTAAAATAAAAGTTTATTGAAAGTAATAGCAGTTTTTTACTGTGTTTGCTTACGGTATGATTGGGGTTTATCCTGAATTGTTTGTTTAAATAGCGCCATAAAATCAAGTAGAAATCAGCACTGTGTGTTTTGATTGAAAACGCAAGTGCATTATCTTCCATAGTGTCCACTATAAAAGAGATAAGGATTGTTTGAACACCTTTGTTTAACTTCAGGCCTTTGCTTTAGTGGTGGGGGACACAATTAGGAGGTCTGACCGACACTGGGGGGGACTGTTTCAGGGGCACCCTAACACACTAGTCACAAGATCACTGGAGGCCCTTTCCCTGTATGGGTTAAACATTAGAAAGAGGTGGTTGTGAGAAATGCAACAGAACTCAGAATGGCAGCAACATCTGTGACGAGAGAAAATGGATGGAAAACCAGCTCCATTGCTGGTTTGCTCCATTCCTTTTTTTAAAGGATGCTGGTTTTATATGCACATTCAATACCTAAACGGAATGGTGAATAGCCACTACAGGAAGCCTTCAGAGTCAATGTAAGCTGGAGTGTATAAATATCACCATATTATTATGAATTGCACTGTTGGCACTTTCAAGAACCAGATCTTCACTATTGGTTTTGAATAGCCCGCTTGCTTTTTTAAATGTGGTTTTACTGATCGCATCGAACAGTTTTTTTTTTTTTAAACAGACACTTACTGTCTGCTGTGCTACAGCTATCATTTCAATATATTTGTTCAACAGAATCGTGCTTGCTTTGATATTTCTAATGCATATACCTTACACTGGGCTCAGCATGGCTGCAAGGGGGTGCTGCCAATGTAACAGACAATGACACCTAGCTCAAAATTATTCTATTAATATAATACCAAAATACACAAGTGATCTTAGGATGCCACTGTTTTTATACTGTAAAAGCCACATACATAGCTGCTAGCTGCACCAACCACCTATTTAAATAAATAGTTTATTGACACTTTTCTGAATCATTTCAAAACAATAAAAAAATGAGGAAACAATAATCTGAGGCTATGTCACTGGGCTATACCAGATAATTAATATAAAACTATGTTAGATTTTACCAGACTGCCATCTATGAAATTAACCTACTTCAGCAGCTTGTTTTTCTTCTCCAAGAAATACAAGGTAAGTGACTATGTCCACTTGCCTCGGTCTCTTTTATAAGTGAATATATCCAGTTGCCTTTCTCTTATATAAGTAAATATATCCAGTTGTCCCTGTCTCTCTACTATGGTATAAGAGTGCCTTCTCGAGGGTAAGAGTTCTGTGAAACTGAATGGTTCTGTCACCCAAAGACTGAAATGAGAAGATACTCTCATACCTTAAGAAACAGAGTCGACTGTACTGAACTGAGCTTATTATAAATAATGTTTTACTGTAAGGAAAGGAATACATAGTTAATGCTGTCATCCAATGATTAACAGTGAACAGTCTACAGTACACGAGATGATGTTGGAATGATTTGAAATCTGGGGTTTTGATTGTCAGAGTGTCTGCATGATTTATAGTACCTTGAGCACCGTCCCTGAGATGGGAGAAGCAGTAGTGTTGTTTAGGGCAGCATTCCTTTAGCACATCAAGCATACACTGAGTTGAAGGCTTCTGAAGCAGACCAAAAAGAACATTCTACTGGACTCCTCAACGTCGACAATAGATAAGAAAAGAAACACCCACATACCTGTATATATTTGAGAAAACCCAGTAGAAAAGGCAAAACGCAAAACCAAACATGACATGCACACAAACGCACACGCACACGCACGCACCCACAGACATGGTAAACAAGCCACACAGTTCTTTCTGAGTCTGACTTGAGAAAATGGACTATTTTGGAATGGAAAATTAATGGAAATTAAAGAGACTATGCAACTGGAGGTGGTGGTGCTGCTCAGGGGGTAAAATGAGAATTGGTTTCTATGGAATAACGTAATTTTTCTGTTCTTTGCTTCTTGCCAAGGGATTTGACTCATGGAGACCTTACCTTATCAACGACTATCTGTTTGAAGAAACTGTGTACTAGGATTCTGCTTTCAGATCTGTGCATTAATATAGGTTATAGGTGTTCCAAGCACACACACAGAACAACCTAATAGCCTTGTTATACCAGTATACAGAGAAGACGATTATGACTCGAATTGGTGTGAGATGTCCATGTCTTTCTTTGGTTGTTTGTCTTTTTGGATAGTAAGTGACATCAGAGTGCTGTTCTCTGACATGTATGGTTACACTCTGATAAAGTAGTAAAATGTTGCAATGTGATTGGTCAGGAACATAGTAATTAGGGTTGTGCAGGAAATAGGTTTGTAAATGGGTGGGCCCAAATTGGTCGGTATAGTGAGTGTGGTGAGTGTAACCATGGTCACTAAATCTGAACACTGCACAGCCCCAGAAATAATTTATTTGGCAGATGCCTTTATCTATACTTTGAGTTATTATGGGCCAAATTCACAAAACTCATGAGTTGTTTCAACGCTCACTTAGATACATTTTTTAAACGTAGATATTCGTGAAAATTTATATCTGAGCAAGGCTCATCAGGCTCATATTTTCACATCATGTGTTTAGTTAAGTCATATTTTTATAAGTTAGTTAAAATGCCTGTTAATTTTACAAAACTAGAACTGATGTTTTGTTTTACAATTTGTTACATTACCGTGAATTTCTCTCCTTTCAAAAAATAGGAGTTAATTAAAGACTGGAATAAATTATTTGCAAATATGTCCCATAGTGTTCTAGCAATGAGTACTGCAATGAACACTTTCTTCCATGCTAATGTAACAGATCACAAGCAATCTTGGTGATAATATCCATTTCTAATCCTTTCTTAGCGCTTGCAACATTTTCACTGGTCTCGTTTGTCTTTTGAGTCTTTGCTGGTTTTTATACTTCATTTAAGATATGCCATTATTTTAGAAACAATGAAAAGATGTTGCTGATTCCAGGTCTCTAATAACTTCCATTGTCCAATGGGCAAGCTACAATCCAACCATGTGACCTACTGCATCGGAAGTGAATAGGTACTAGGAAGCAACTGTTTAATTTGCTTTATCTGCAGAGTGTCCATTTCACGAATATAAAACAAAACAAGCAAAGATTTCAGTCCCAGTGAAAATGGGGGCTGGTTATGGTTGCTCATGATGATAGGGAATGAGAAAGTGGATTTTGTTGTTCACACCTCTTCAAGGGTGAATAACCCTAATGCAGTGAATGCTTTACAATCAGAGGCCAGGTTACAGGGACTGAGACAGAAGAAAAGGAGGTGAAGAATGAGAGAAGCCAGTGCTGGAGGGGAGCAATCCAAGACATAATCTTCACAAGGGGTCCTGGGATCAATAAGTTAAACTAGCCCTGGACTCACTAGTGCGCTACTGCAAGTCATTGCTTTTTCTCATTGTTAGTACAAAAGTGCTTATTTGGTCAGTTAACTTTTCCTTTATATCAAGGTCTTGAAAACAACAGCACTCTTTCACACAAGTTTATTAAGTGTTCATTAGCACAGGTTCTGTTTAACTACCTCCTGATCATTGTGTGTGGAGATTAAGTTTTCATTGCTGATGAAAGCAGATTTGGGTCCCCCCCCCCCCCCACTAAAGGAAGCCTGTCGTTTCAGTGTGTGTCATTGTTTGCCAAAATAAGTTATTGACAACTGCTAACTGGTCAAATCATAAGACTATTACTAATGTGCAAAGACAGAACCAAAACTTGCTTATTTTTTTAAAGCTACTCTTTCATTCATACAATGCATATTAAAATAGGCACATTAATCAGTAGGTGTGTATTCACAAAAATGGTTGAATTATCAAAGCTCTTTAATCCAAATCATCACTTAATATATTTTTTTCAGAAAGAAAAAACACATCCAATACAGTTACAAAACTACAAATAAACAGCTCTGCCATTTTACTGGGGCTGTGGTTCTTATTCAGACCGTTACACACCAGACGCAATACGATTTTTCCTTGGACGACAAGATGCTTTCGCAGTGACATGACCATACACACCAGAAGTGACACAGAGGCGATGCGACAGATTTAAAAACTGCCAGACCAATAAAACTATAAAATATTGCTATTGGCAAAACTATGATCAAGACTGGTACATATTCATCAACATGATTGTAGTACATTTATAATTGCGATGATCTTTGTCATGAAACTTTACAGCAAGTATTATAACAAGTATTATTTTTTCCTCCATCACTCTGTTGGACCATGTGCATTGAAGCTGTTCACTGATTGGTCAGTTCCCTAGTTGTCTCATGACAAGTCGCAAAAAATAGGATTCAATTTTATTTATTTTGTGTCTCTCCAGTGTCGCCCTGGTGTTGCCTCTGCGTCATCCATCGTGTCGCCTGTGGTGTGACATACTTATCAAAAGTATAAGTTCTCATTTTGTCACTTCACTGCAGTTTTGATGTGCCTTTCAGTTGAAAATCATTTCAATGGTGATTTAGAATTAAAAAAAAGTTGGGATAATTTGACCCAGTGTGTCTCTCCATATGCTCTTCAGCGCAATGCAGATAGACAATGGACAGTGATTCAATGATGGCACAAAGCTAGGGTAGAATGGTACTACATTGCAATCACATTTTGACATGCCAGTGGTACACAATGCACACTGCAGAACCATTACACCATTCAGTACCAGACAGACAGTGCGCTATCAGAATCACTGGACTGTGCAAATTCATTGTGTTGCCATTGCTGCTGGGGTTTGTAATAGGAGTCCAGTGTCCCCGGGGCTTAGAGAATGCAGTCAGTGAGAAGTGATGAATGTGTACAGTACATGTGTGATGAAATGGACAGACAACACTTCCATGCAGTTCAGTGGAGCAGAGACTGAAGGGGACAGGCCCCTTCACCTCAGCACAGGCAAACAGACAGGCCGTGCCTTAGCTCTGTACCTTTCACTGCCTATCCTGAGCTGTCCTATATTACACTATCCAGCACTACATCTAAAAGGACAAGATCATGTTAATTAGCTTTGTCTTTCCTGGTTTGCCATGCGGGTGTGTGTGTGTGTGTGTGTGTGTTCTGGTACTGAACTGCATGGCTCCTCCAGACCGCTGCATTGCAGGACTTTGTTCAACCAGGTCTTACATTATTGACAGTTTAATGGAATGTGTGTGTGTGTGTGTGTGTGTGTGTGTGTGTGTGTGTGTGTGTGTGTATATATATAGTAGCACAGCATGGAGGAGGTTAATGTCCTCCCTGCCAAAAAAAAAAAAACATCTGTTAATTGTTTTCTGCTAATTGTTAATTATCCCCTGCACCTGGCTAGGATTGAAAATTAATGCCAGGTGCAGTGTATTTAAAGGAAGCAGAAAGTCTGTTCTGGGCTGCTGGAGTGTATAGAAGCCCGTTTGATAGCGTGCTCAAGCGTATACAAAGAGAGAAGGTAGGGTAAAACCTTTTTGATCGGTGATAAACCTGTGTTTTTTTTTTTTTGTTTATTCGTCAGATAAACGGCTTAGCCGTCCTGCAAGATAGTTTAGGGTCCTGTTTGTGTTTTTTAGTTAGTGCTCAAAAATAGAGCTACATGTTTGTTTTGTTTATTTTTGTTTGTTTATTAAAAATAGCGCATCAGCGCTTTGAAACCAAGTTCCTGTGTCCTGGGTCTGCATTTAAAAGGGGCAAGGAACCACAGTGAGTGGTCTCTCTGTTACATTATATATATATATATATATATATATATATATATATACACACACACACACACACACACACACACACACACACACACACATATATATATATATATATGACACACACCTCACCATGTTATGCTGGACAGAACCAGTTTTTAGATATTAATTTCCTCAATAACTAGGAACAAGACATTTCAAAATTTAATTGTACTTGAAGAACTGTAACCTGCTCAACTCTGCCCTTGAAGAACGTGTCAGCTACCTAGCAGTGTCTTAGTGTTTTAGGGGCTTGAAAGGTCTAACTCCGGACTCGACAGCCACAGAAATTTCTTTTGTATTCCAGGTTAAGGAGGGAGGTTTAGTTTCACTTCAAACCTCAAATTCGACACTAAATATTTTCAGAATGATGTGTATGGAAGTGGTATTAACCCTTAGCGGTCCATTTATTCAGCGCTTGTCAGGCGCATCTGGTCCAATTTATTTTCACATTCACTGTTTATTTTACACGCGCTGTTTAAAATGTTTCTGAGTCAAACAGGTTTAACCCTTTGCAGTCCTGTGTCGGACCAGGTCCAACATTGCAATTTTCCCTTTCCTGTCCAATGTCATCATCAAAAAGACGTAAAGCACAGGTCTCTAGTAATTTTTTCTCCGGAAAAAGCAGAGAAAACGTTTCAATGGCTGAGTGAGACCGATAGAAGCCGAATGAAACTGAAAAAAGGGCGTTTCTCATAGCCCCATCCACTACAGAGATAACACGGACATAACAAAGGAGGTAGCTGCTTCTGCATCTGGGGCTCAAAGAATTATTTGGTGATAAAACGAGTGATCAGGAGAGGACTTATCAGTATGCACATCTATAAAGAGGTATGTGAAAAATACAGCTAACAAGGGGAGGAGCTTGGCTGTAGAGTGTCCTTTTGCGATTCAATGCCTTTTAACCTGTTTTACTATGGAAAAAAAAAAAAAAATTAAACAGCACCTGTAAAATAAACAGCGCATGTGAAAATAAATTGGACCTGACATGCCTGATGAGTGCTGAATAAATGGACCGCTAAGGGTTAAAGGGCACTGCATAGCTAAAGGACACTAGGTACTGCATCTCCAACCAAGCCCCACCCCTAGTTTGCTTTATTTTTCACATACCTCTTCATAGTCATGCATACTGATAAATCCTCTCCTGATCACTCGTTTTATCACCAAACTCCTCAATAATGCGACCCAAGTCATTATTTTATTATTATAACATCTCAAAAAGCTCTGAAAACGTCTGTGATATTCTTTAGGCGTTGGATGCGGAAGGAAGCTGCTATCTTCTTTTTATGAGTCTGTGTTATCTCTGTGGTGCAGGGGCTATGTATGTTGCTCAGATACGCTGCTTTTTTCTGCTTCTCTCGGCTCCTATCGATCTCACTCAGCCATTGAAAGGTTTGCTCTGCTTTTTCCGGAGAAAAAACGACAAGAAACCTGGGCTTGACGTCTTTTTGATGATGTCAGACAGGGTCCGACATCGGACTGGAAAGGGAAAATTGTAATGTTGGACCTGGTCTGACATAGGACCGCAAGGGGTTAAAGCCTGTGGCAGTGGGGTGACAGAGAGAGAGAGAGAAAAAGAAGCCATAGAATAATAAAGATGAGAGAAAAGAAAAGAGTTCTTGAAACATGCAAGATGGGAGAGCACCTCTGACCTCTGACTCCTATAGGTCATTGTTTGTTTGGTCATTTCCTGTTTAAGAAGAGTGTCATCTGTATTCCTCAAGGTCTATGTTTTCAAATGCAAACCAAACTGAAATACTAAATGTTTTCTTTATTGTACAGCCTCCAGTTGTATAGATTGCAAAGCTCGACTGACCTGCAAAAGGTCAGCTGCATTCTTTCTTTCTTTCTTTCTCCTTTGGTCAGGCCAAATTTGGAAGAAATAAGCTGCATTGAACAAGGTTGTAATAAAACTAACAGTGAGCCTTGTTGCAGGCAATTGTATTCCGAAACTGTGCTCACTATTTGTGACTGAACCGACTGAATCGTTTTTTGGGGAATTTCCTTTAAATGCACGGCACTGCATGCACGAGACACTCCATAGCAACCCCAGTTTGTCGTTCATGCAGATTTCTGACATGGGCATGCTCTGGACATTTCCCAATCACCAGGCATTGAGCAGGGGGCAGGGGGAGAAAGGTGGTGGGGTGTTTTCTTTCTGTCAAAGGTCAAGCAGGACTCAGAAAGATGTGGAAAGACTACCGACCAGTCTGCTGCGTCTCCTTACTCCGTCTCTTTTTCTCCATCCTCCGTAGCCGCTTCTCCTCTCTTATCTTAGCCTCCTCTGCCTCCTGGTGCTTGCGACACTTGTGGAAGTTCTCCACCACCACGCCCACGAACATGTTGAGCACGAAAAAGCTGACGATCAGCAAGAAGGAGATGAAGTAGAGCAACATCCAGGGGTTGTAGTTCATGACAGGCTGCAGAGAGAGAGAGAACTACTTTAAAAAAAATAGCACAGTAATCACCATTATCTTAAAGTACGTTTCAACTCTTAATACAAATCGCTCCTTTTGTCTCGTTCATGGTCTGCTTTTATCTTGGTAGTCTGTAAAGCCACACCACTTTTCTCTACCACAGTTGCGGGAGGACTGAATTAAAGTCATTTTCCTATACTATGTTAAAAAAGTGGCACTTAACCACCCTCCCCCCCCCGTGCCCCCCCCAACTCCCATCTCTTAAACAGGTAAAGAGAGGAACAAAACATCTGGAATAGTTATCTATAAACAAGACTAAAGAAATTATATTGTTATTGATAATTGTTCCAACTCTATCACCAGGCACTCAATCATTTAACTGAAAAGTTTTTACATAAGAACATAAGAACTTAAGAAAAGTTTGAGAACAAGGTGAGGCAGTTCGACTCATCAAGGCTCATCCTTTCTTAGCACACCACCTGCCCTTACTTAGAGGATCCAACCCAATTGTTTTTTAATGTTCCTAGTGTTGTAGATGCTACTGCTTTCCCTGGCAGGCTATTCCATGCATGTATATGTTGTTATGAGGGGGTAATATTCTATGCATTTATATGTTGTGATGAGGGGGTAATGTTATATGCATGTACAGTATATGTTGTGATGAGGGGGTAATGTTATAGGCATGTATTTATTGTGATGAGGGGGTAATGTTCTATACATGTATATGTTGTGATGCGGGGGTAATGTTCTATGCATGTATATGTTGTGATGAGGGGGTAATGTTATATGCATGTACAGTATATGTTGTGATGAGGGGGTAATGTTATAGGCCTGTATATGTTGTGATGAGGGGGTAATGTTCTGTGCATGTATTTATTGTGATGAGGGGGTAATGTTATATCCATGTATATGTTGTGATGAGGGGGTAATTTTGTATGCATGTATATGCTGTGATGACATGGCAAGGCAATGGCAATGATGTCACTTGTACCTGCTGGTCCACTCCCACTGCATCCAGACCATCGTACATGATGTCCACCCAGCCGTCCTTCGAGGCGAGGACAAAGAGGGCCATCAGAGCCTGGGAGAGAGACACCCAAGCAGGACAGCTTTACATTTGCTGACATTATGATGTAAAAAGTTCAATTTATTCTTGTTTCAATGAGAATATACTCATTGAATCTGTATTCCTGAGATGACTCTGACAAAGCAATCTTTCATTTAGGACCAGAATACCATTTGTTAAGTTAAATCCCCTGCTGTGAAGCTCAGCCAGGCTTAAACTTTTTAAACAAATGTTGATTGTTTTCAGATCTAAGTATCAAGCTTCAAACAAATCTTATTTACACCTTGCATCTTGAAACTGATAATTGGACACTGTCTGTCTTGAAATAGACTTGATGGGTGCAATTGTGTATTCCATATGGAACCTGGTCAAATATAGACTAGGTCCAGTTTGGAATTAAATTACCATTGTTGGAAAAATATGTTAACTGCTATAAAAGGTATTCTTGTGAACAGAAAATGTAGTGTATTAAAAGTCTTAAATAAATCATTAAAATTAAAGTAATTTATCATTCAGGAAAATGATTAAAATATAATTCATTCATTAGAATGATAATTACTGTACGTATATGATTTTATTTAGCACTGCATTGTGTGAAATCACATCAGGAAAACCGATGATTATTAACCCTTAGCGGTCAATTTAGTCAGCGCTTGTCAGGCGTATCAGGTCCAATTTATTTTCACACGCACTGTTTATGTTATACATGCACTGTTTAAAATACTTTTTTCAGAGTAAAACAGGTTTAAAAGGCACTGCATAGCTAAAGGACACTCAGTATTACATCTCCTGCCAAGCCCAACCCCTTGTTCGCTGTATTTTTCACATACCTCTTCATAGACGTGCATACTGATAAATCCTCTCCTGATCACTCGTTTTATCACCAAACTCCTCAATAATGTAATCCAAGTCATTACTTTATTACCATAACATCTCTAAAAGCTCTGCAAATGTCTGTGATATTCTTTGCGCGCCAGATGCAGAAGTATCTATCTTTTTTGTTCGTGTCCATGTTATCTCTGTGGTGCAGGGACTATGTGTATTGTTCAGATACGCCTACTTTTTTTTTGGCTTCTCTCAACTATCTATCATTCTCACTCGGCCATTGAAAGGTTTTCTCCGCTTTTTCCGGAGAAAAACGACTAGAGACTTGTGCTTGACGTCTTTTAGGTGATGTTGGACAGGGTCCGACATCGGACTGAAAAGGGAAAATTGTAATGTCGGACCTGGTTGAACATAGGACCACAAAAGGTTAATACCAAAGGGTCATTCCAACTCAACCAGAGCGGTTGCCTGACCATCTCAGATTTTGCTAGAAAAATTCACCTGGGGGTTTTCAGGCCTGCTGTCTTCAGAAATGCTAATCATTTTTTTAAATGTTCCCTTTGAGCTGTGATCTGGCAAAGGTCAACCTAAACTGAAAAAGTGATTCTGACCAGAAAAATCACACTGGGCTCAACTTAAACGTTACCATCATGTGTAGCACCTCATCTGATTCACAATGAATAGGGCTTTCGAGAAAAAAAATACCAGGAGCACCTAACTCACTTTTGGCAAGTTGCCAGACGAGGGGTAAGTGACGAGTTTTATTTGAACGTAATCCTTTACCCTGTAGGGGATGTGGGTCCTAAAATTTTAGTATTACTGTAAGAACCTTAGGGACCACTCTTCCAAATTTTGTTACACACTTTTGGTTTCAAGTCCCCCCATTGGTCATTAACCCCCTCTGAAATTACAATTTTTGGTAGTTTAGGGAAAAACATCACCCAAAGATATTTTTGCATTTGTCATGCATTCGAGCATTGCTTATGACCACTTTGGTGAGGCTAAAATACCACTTAGACCTAACCGAACTGGTATTATTCTTCAATTATGCATTGTCTGGGGTTAGATCTATAGTAAAAAGTGACAGGTGTGCTTTCAGTGGCACTAGCTTGGACCTGAGGGTTTATGAACTTGCGTATGGAACTTATATTTCTTTTATACAGTGACAAATTTGAAACTACTAAAACCTCACTTAGGAGTGTTTTAAAAACTTCCTGAGGTGCCTAAAAAAAGATTTGAAAGAGGATCATGCCCTCTGTCTGCTTGATTTTTCAGAAAATTAGATGCTGCCCGAGGATTTAATTGGGAAAGTCCTCAGTTTTTGTTCTACTTCCATCGGGAAGGTGAACTTAAGCACATGAGTGCTGCAGTGAAGATTAATGAAATGCAACACTACCCGTCAACAGTGTATGCATTTCAGAAGAAGGTCATTCCTTTGATCAAAAGGGAGGTCCCTGACTTGAAACATATACATTACTTCAGTGATGGAGCTGCTAGGCAGTACAAGAATCGCAAAAACTTTGTCAATCGTAGCTTTTATCAGCAAGACTTCGGTCTCACCGCAGAATGGCATTACTTTGCCAGATCATACAGAAAGTCTGTGTGGTGGTGTGGGAGGTACTATTAAGGCAAGAACAGCATGAGCTAGTCTTCAAGGCAACATCATTCTTACCCCTTACCAGCTGTATTAGTGGGCGAAACGATCTGTAACTGGTGTGCAAGTCATGTTCGTCTCTCAAGAACAGGTTGAAGAAAACTCATTAATGCCAGGTATGACGACATTCTAGTCATCACCGGCTCCAGGGAAGCACACCACTTTGTACCTGATACCCCAGGCAAGATAACGATCTCATTTAGCAGTCAAAGTATGGAATTCTGTGTAGTGACAGTGTTGAAAGTCACAGTTGTCCAGGAGGGTCCAGCTCAGCTGTGTCTACAAATTGGTGACTGGGTGAAGGCGTTGTATGACAATAAAATGGTCCATTGAGAAGTAGAGAACGTCTCTGATTATGGAGCACAAGTGAAGGTTATGCATCCTGCTGGACCGAACACCTTCAAGTGGTCCTTCCCGGAGGACAGACTGCTCTATGAATGGAAAAACACTGAAGAAAACCTCGCTTCCCATTCCAGTTCACGCCCGCAATAATTTCAAATTTGATGATTACTGAACTTTGTGATGTGTGGTTTCTATAAATTGTTAACCAACCACATTCTGCATACAACTTTTAAAATGCTTAATATCCTTTCCTTTTTGAACAGTTATATACTTGTCATAAGAACTGAGAATTTTTGCTTCACCAAAGTGGCCATAAGCAATGCTCGAATGCATGGCAAATGCAACTTCACTCTGACATGCACAGTCTGCACACCCTGACACGCACACCCTGACACACACACTGACACACATACTGACATGCACACTCTGACACACACACACTGACATGCACAGCTTGACACACACACCCTGACACACACACTGACATGAACATCCTGACACACCCACTGACAAGCACACCCTGACACACACACTGACACGTACACTGACATACACTTACACACACACTGACACGCACACCCTGACACACACACTGACACGCACACCCTGACACACACACACTGATACGCACACCCTGACACACACACACTGACAGGCACAGCCTGACACACACACACTGACATACACTGACACGAACATCCTGACACACCCACGGACACGCACACCCTGACACACACACTGACATGCACACCCTGACACACACATACTGACACGTATACTGACACACACTGACACACACACCTTGACACACACACACTGACTCACACACCCTGACATACACAGTGACACACACACTGACATGCACACTGACACACACCCTGACACATACACTGGCACGCACACACTGACACATACACTGACATGCACACCCTGACACACACACTGACACACACCCTGACACGCACACCCTGACACACACACACTGACACACACACCCTGACACGCACACACCCTGACACACACACACCCCCCTGACACACACACACCCTGGACAGACATGTATTACCGCACTCAGGAACACTGGGAATAAAACAAATACTTCAGTGGCTTTTTTTGCCAGCACTAATTTTCATTAGAGAGAAGAGAGAGAGAGAGAGAGAGAGAGAGAGAGAAGAGAGAGAGAGAGAGAGAGAGAGAGAGAGAGAGAGAGAGAGAGAAGGAGGTATATTTTGTTTCAGCAGCATAAACAAAAGAGCATGACATCAAGGTTTTGTTTAAACCAATGTTTACAGGGCAAACAGGTTTAGCCTGTCCCTGTTAAGATTAGTAATCGGCTGGCATTTAAATTAGGACCCAAAAACCGGGTTAGGTTTTCTTTGTTCAGTTTTTTCTTTGTTTTGAAATTAAAAATACGCTACAGCGTTTGACTTCCTGCTGTGTGAACATTGGTTCTTTCGAGAAGACGCTGGTTAGTGGCTAACTACCTTGTTATAAGAGTCGTAGGTGCATTCTAGTTACAATCTGTGCTTTAAATTATGCTGCTTGTGTAAAGAATGTTACAGAAAGCCTGAACCCCACTGAGTGTGACAGTCTTAATCGTAACCATTAACCTTAACCGTCTTAATCTGTTGAACCATCTCAATTTAAGATCAGTTGCCTCAGTGGCAGATAATATTGCTCGATATGGGTTCAAAAGTATTGTTTTCTACATGGCCTACGGGGAAATACAGAAAACATTGTTGTGCATTGCTAGTAAATGGATAATATTTGGGGTATCACTGCACTTGTGGGACGGATTGCTCATTAAAATCTTTTGTATGTAAAGAGGGGATGATCTCCAGGGAGAGCAAGAGATTTAGTAAGCACTGTGCATTAATCCTGGCGTCTCCACTCACCTGGCCCAGGTTGTCAAAGTTGTACTTGTGTCGGACCCACTTGTAGTTGTTCATCAGACAGTCTGATTTGTTGGTGACATTCCTTATTTCCTCCCCTTGGCAGACAAAGAACTTCCCTTTAAAGAGCTGAGACATGCAGGAGGGTTTACTGAAAGACTGTGCATCTCTATCTAGCCATACATTTACCTGTCTCGCTGCCCCTTTCTCATTCTATCTATCTATCTATCTATCTATCTATCTATCTATCTATCTATCTATCTATCTATCTATCTATCTATCTATCTATCTATCTATCTATCTATCTATCTATCTATCTATCTATCTATCTATCTATCTATCTATCTATCTATCTACCAGTCAGTCAATCTGCCTACATTGTTATATTTCTAGCTATTTATTATCATATTTGTCTGCCTGCCTGTCTGCCTGTCCCTCCATGTACATTCTCCCCGCAGGCCTGCCTCTCACCCACCTGCACCCCCAGGATGCCGAAGATGATGAAGAAAGCACAGCAGATTACCACAATGTTCCCGATGGGCTTCAGAGACGACATCAAAGTCTCCACCACCAGCTTGAGCCCTGGAGCTCGACTGATCACCCTGAGAAGAGAGGAGAGAGAAGAGTGAGAGAGAGGGGGCTGGGAAGAGAAAGACTGCAGAAGAGGGGGGCACAGAGAGACAGGGGAAGAGGGGGGCTGAGAGAGAGGGCTGAGAGACTGTGGGAGAGTGGAGCTGTGAGAGAGGGCTGGGGAGAGACAAACATGGAGAGAGGGGGACTGAGAGAGAGGGACTGGGAGAGACAGGGGGCCATGGGGCTAAGAGAGAAGGACTGAGAGAGAGGGACTGAAAGAGAGGGACTGAGCGAGACAGGGGGCCAGGGGGCTGACAGAGGGACTGAGAGAAAGGGACTGAGAGAGACAGGGGCTGGGGGGCTGAGAGAGAAGGACTGAGAGTGACAGGCGGCCGGGGGCTGACAGAGAAGGACTGAGAGAGACAGGGGAGATAGGGGGCCAGGGGGCTGAGAGAGAGGGGCTGAGAGAGAGGGACTGAGAGAGACAGGGGCTGGGGGGCTGAGGGAGAAGGACTGAGAGAAAGCTGAAAGACAGAGGCTGCGGGAGAGTTAACACCAATTAGTCTAAACAGCTTAATGTGTCCTTTAACACAAGCTTTGTTAAACCATTTAAATTGTCAGAGTTATTTTGACAGTAATAGAGTAATTGTTGTATAATAGGTCAGTAAGATCAAATCAGGGCTCCCAGCTCTCACTGGAATCAGTTTTTTTTTTGTTGATTCCAAGAAACTGCCATTTACAAACCATTCAACACAACTGTGACCTTTCAGCTATTAATCTAATACAAATGGATCGGAGTGTAAACAGATTACATAATGGATCTTGGTGGTCAATTCATAGTCGTCTGCTCGATAAGGCCTGTTTACATTTGTGAAGGGAAACTAATAAATCACTCAGGCAAGTTCTATACCCTCTTATTATGGAAGAGCAAGGTTCTGGTTTAATAGCTAGTTGTGGTTTAGATTCAGCTTGTGTTTCTGAAGCACCCTTGTAGCCTCAACAAAGCTCTAGGAATGTCAGAGTTCAATGAAACATGTCTAAAGATTTAAAAGGCAGCGACTGAGGCTTGAACCCTGGTCTTCAGAGATGAACGCAATGTCTGTCTGTCTTGACGCATTGTAGCAGACAGCCAGACCTTTAAAACATTGTGTGTGTGTGTGTGTGTGTGTGTGTGTGTGTGTGTGTGTGTGGAACAATTTATCCATTAACTATGCTGAAACACTTCAGAATTGAACAGCTGTTTAATTCTTTAGTTGATCAGCTCTAATTAGTTTCTCTCTTTTTGTTTATCAGTGAGACTAAATTGAATCTGCTGACATTGAAACTGTAATTACCTGTCTGGAATCCTCAGTTCATTAATACCGTTTACTCTTTACATGTGCAGCATATATGACATGTGTCATCCATAATTAAGAGAATAAGAATGTATTACTTGTCATGACACACGTGCATCAACATATGAAATGAATTGAATAAGTAAAAGCAAAACAATAGGCAAGTGTATGTTAATAAACTAGAATAATAAAGTAACTGACAAACTAACGTTAGTAAAAACAACACGATTAAAAAACTTAAATCGCTATGTACTATGAAATTAGCTGGTGGTGTATTTTGGTCTATCACAATGGCAGAGACAAAAATAATGGGCGTTGTTAGGATTAACTTAATGTTAATAGACTAACTCTCAAACTAAATTAACACAGCACCCCTACACACGTTACAAAATATAGCAGCAGTATACAAGATATGCACATTATTTAACAGAATGGTGAAGCAACTCAGAACGGGAAATACCAAATTGCTCTGTGACTTGTGTCTCATTCAGGTTATTGAATTTTAAGTTATTTTCCAACATTCTATAGCAAGAGAGAAACAGCGGCGCATTTTGCCATTTGTTTACATGCCATTTTGTAGCGATGAGGTGCACTCGTGGAAATAAGAATACAAAATAATCCAATGATATGACAGTGGTTCTGGAAAGATTTAATAAATCAATCAGTGTCCCTCAAGACACTCTCATGATACTGTATCCATTGTGAACGAATCACTATCGGTGCCAAGAAGGTGTTCTTTTAAGTGAAGTTCCAGTTCCTTTTGCCGGAGTATTTACAATGGGAAAAATCTGTTACACCACAAGAGTGTTCTCTTAGGCAAAGTGTTCTCTTAGGAAGTGTTCCTATTCGCGGAGCCTACTGTAGTAGTACAGTTTACAATTCACATGTGCAGCGAATATGACATGTGGCATCTATAATTCAGAGAATCATTTAAAACAGCTTGGGATTATTATTATTATTAGTAGTAGTAGTAGTAGTAGTAGTAGGACACGAATGCACAGCCTGTCAATAAAATAAGAATAAGAACATTGAAACCCTATGTATGGGCAGCTCTGCTATATGGGTGTGAAACCTGGACCATAAGCAAGGAGAACAGAAACAGAAGAGAGGTGGTTCTTGCACAGGATGCTAAGAATTCCCTGGACAGCATGGAAAAGTAACAAAGATGTACTTAACACAGCATACACCACCAGGAACAACTTGTCACAAATAAGAACAAGACAACTCACATTTCCAGGACATATTTTAAGGAGGAATTGGTTGGAAAACCTGAGCCTAACCGGTAACATTGAAGGGAAGAGAGCTAGAGGGAGAGAGAGACAAAAATATCTGCACAGAATACTGGTGGACCTAGGAGAGAGAGGGAAAGCATGTGAACTACTCCAGCTGCAGCGGACAGGACACGGTGGTGGAAAATGATCGCCAAGGACACGGCACCCTGATGATGATGATGAGTAGTAGTATTATTCTTGGTATCAGTATTATTATTATTATTATTATTATTATTATTATTAATAATAATAATAATAATAATAATAATAATAATAATAATAATAATAATAATAATAATAATAATAGTAGTATTAGTAGTAGTAGTATTTGCAGCACAGGTTTATAACTGTATAAATTACAGGAGTTTTTTCAGTTGTAAGATAACAAGCCTGTGCTGTGCATCTGTAGTTAATGAACACAAACATCTTTTCTGATTGCAGACAGCTGAACAAACCAGCCAGTGACATTTGCACATAAAAATGAAAGCTGAATTTCAAACTGTTTTCATTTAGTGCTCTTATTATTATTATTATTATTATTATTATTATTATTATTATTATTATTATTATTATTATTAGTAGTAGTAGAAGCAGCAGTATACATTTTAGGAGTTTAAAATTAAAATACATTTAAAACTTTGATTGAAACATCTGTCAATGACTGTTGAAGCTGCTGTCATCTTGTGTGGAATGGGGCCTGTGCATATAAACAGATCCAATAGAAATGAATGGTCAGTATTCTGTTATTAACTGAAAATCCCAAATCCTATTGCAAAGGGCCCTTCTCATCTCTCCAGGGTACATTCACTTGCAGCAGGGCAGCAGTTAATTACCATTATGGGTGGTCTGTCACTTTGACACTTGGGCTGATCTAGCCTGTGTATTATAAGTCTGTGGCAGGCACCTATACCTGAAGAGCAGGTCCTGAGCTCAGGTGAAAGTACTAGAAGAATAGAACATTCTTTTTCTAGAATTTTGATGTCATCTTATTGTCATTATACTATACTTTTGTAGATTTGGGAAATGCACGATCCAGGTGTGGAACACATGGAGAGTGTAGGCCAGTGCCAGCTTGGTAAGATTAACATCATTCAATGGGTCAAAATGTGTCAAATTCAAGAGATAAACTGAAGAATCGTCCTCTTAATGAGACAGAAATACACTTCCTTACCTCCTGTAATCACATTACAAGTCTTATGATAGACAATGCTTATTACGCAACTTCAGAACAATTAATACTGAACAATGAAACCCGGCAAGCCAACCAGAAAAAGGGCACAGAATTACATCACTGCTTCCCCAAAACCACATTATTAGGAATTTTACAACATACTGCTCTGAATAATATCTCTATAATAACAGTATAGAGATACAGTGGGTTGCGAAAGTATTGACCCCCCTTGGAATTTTTCCTATTTTATTGCCTTACAACTGGAATTAAAATTGATTTTTATTTGGATTTCATGTAATGGACATACACAAAACAGTCCAAATTGGTGAAGTGAAATGAAAAAAATAACCTGTTTAAAAAAATTCTAAAAAATAAATAACGGAAAAGTGGTGCGTGCATATGTATTCACCCCATTTGCTATTAAGCCTCTAAATAAGATCTGGTGCAACCAATTACCTTCAGAAGTCACATAATTAGTTAAATACAGTCCACCTGTATGCAATCTAAGTGTCACATGATCTGTCACATGATCTCAGTATATATACACCTGTTCTGAAAGGCCCCAGAGTCTGCAACACCACTAAGCAAGGGGCACCACCAAGCAAGCGGCACCATGAAGACCAAGGAGCTCTCCAAACAGGTCAGGGACAAAGTTGTGGAGAAGTACAGATCAGGGTTGGGTTATAAAAAAATATCCAATACTTTGAACATCCCACGGAGCACCACTAAAACCATTATTAAAAAATAGAAAGAATATGGCACCACAACAAACCTGGCAAGAGAGGGCCGCCCACCAAAACTCACGGACCAGGCAAGGAGGGCATTAATCAGAGAGGCAACAAAGAGACCAAAGATAACCCTGAAGGAGCTGCAAAGCTCCACAGCGGAGACTGGAGTATCTGTCCATAGGACCACTTTAAGCCGTACACTCCACAGAGCTGGGCTTTACGGAAGAGTGGCCAGAAAAAAGCAATTGCAAAAGAAAAAAATAAGCAAACACGTTTGGTGTTCACCAAAAGGCATGTGGGAGACTCCCCAAACATATGGAATAAGGTACTCTGGTCAGATGAGACTAAAATTGAGCTTTTTGGCCATCAAAGAAAACGCTATATCTGGCGCAAACCCAACACCTCTCATCACCCCGAGAACACCATCCCCACAGTGAAGCATGGTGGTGGCAGCATCATGCTGTGGGGATGTTTTTCATCGGCAGGGACTGGGAAACTGGTCAGAATTGAATGAATGATGGATGGCGCTGAATACAGGGAAATTCTTGAGGGAAACCTGTTTCAGTCTTCCAGAGATTTGTGACTGGGACGGAGGTTCACCTTCCAGCAGGACAATGACCCTAAGAATACTGCTAAAGCAACACTCGAGTGGTTTAAGGGGAAACATTTAAATGTCTTGGAATGGCCTAGTCAAAGCCCAGACCTCAATCCAATTGTGAATCTGTGGTATGACTTACAGATTGCTGTACACCAGCGGAACCCATCCAACTTGAAGGAGCTGGAGCAGTTTTGCCCTGAAGAATGGACAAAAATCCCAGTGGCTAGATGTGCCAAGCTTATATATACATACCCCAAGAACTTGCAGCTGTAATTGCTGCAAAAGGTGGCTCTACAAAGTATTGACTTTGGGGGGGGTGAATACTTATGCACGCCCAAGTTTTCTGTTTTTTTGTCTTATTTCTTGTTTGTTTCAAAATAAAAAATATTTTGCATCTTCAAAGTGGTAGGCATGTTGTGTAAATCAAATGATACAAACCCCCCAAAAATCCATTTTAATTCCAGGTTGTAAGGCAACAAAATAGGAAAAATGCCAAGGGGGGTCAATACTTTCGCAAGCCACTGTATACACACCTCCAGACTGTGGCTGATAAAATCACAGCACCAAGCAGAGCTCTCTTTGTAGCCTAGTCAGTAAAACCTTCTCTTGCGATCCTTAAAACCATATCTTTAATACAAAGATAATCTGAATGCAATTATAACAGATATAACCTCTCTTTGAAAACAGAACTGATTCAGAGTTCATATAATCATATATATCTTTTAGCAGACACATTTTGTTTTAACCTAAAGATGTAAACATTTTGGTTTTCTTCATATTCCAGTGAAGCTGTTGATACTGAAGATTGCATTGCTGACGAGGGATAACTGCATGAAACATTCATTCACAGGACACAAAATAAACTTTAATGCAATTAGTAGTAGCGGAAACATTTAACAAATCCTCAGACACAAGTAGACCCAGACAGCCTCAATCCGGTAAGTCAAATTAGAAAGTTTCTGTAATATCATTCTAATATCTTACAAAGTCCTGGTAAACACCCTTTTTAATGCAATGCACATTTAATTTATGCATGTTTCTTTTTATGATTGACACACTAAAAATGAGACGTACTGGCACAGTTTGTTGTAAAACCATGAAACAATTTTCAGAAATAATAGTGCCATATTCAATTAATTTATTTATAGGCAGATATCTCTTGAGTTTCAACAGAGTTCAGAACAAGAAATCTGAAAAAATAAAGCAGAGCTGTTGAGACCGTTAACAGCCAAATACGAGATTTGAGTGAATTTGTAGTTATGATATGTGATGTGAAAATGAAGGCAAGGTAGCCCAAGGCCAGCACGAGGCAAAACAGCAGGGGAGCAATAATGAGTGTTGTGCAATTCAGTTACATACAGCTACACATTGATATATGGGACACCTTAGTTATTAAAACAATAAAGAAACAGACACATTCACGTCACCTTTGAACCCATTCTGTTACTCAGTAACTTGTCCTCTGTATCTCTCTCTCTCTCTCTCTCTCTCTCTCTCTCTCTCTCTCTCTCTGTAAAGGGTTCATCACATTTAGTTTCTGCACATAACTTTTGTGAGTGTTTTTGAAGAGGTTTGATTATCTAGCCAGGGACACCAAGATCAATCAATCAATCAATTTTATTTTTATATTCTTTTCACAACAGGTCGCCACAAAGCACTTTACAAAACAATACATATTAAAAAAGTAAACAATGAAAAACTGAATAAAAACAAATCAGTAAACTATCTAAAAAAAAGGATCAAATATTTGGATATGTAAAATATATTATAAAAATGTGTTTTTAATCTAAAAAGAGCAACGGATGGAATATGAAGACAAGAGAATATCAGCTTACCTAGATGAGAATGCCAGGCTATAAAAAATAGTTTTTTAGTCTAGATTTGAAGACATCAGCTGAAGTGATTCTCTAATTGTGATAGGCAAGTTGTTCCATAATTTAGGTTCCATGTAACTAAAAGATCTACCACCTGAGCTTTTTTTCTAAACAATAGGTACAGCCAGCATCCAGTGATCGGAGCGGGTGATTGGGGACACAGGCTTCAAAAAGATCTTTAAGGTATGGAGGAGTGTGGCAAAGTGCCCACCCCTGTGTATATTTTCTGTTATATGTTATATGGTACAGCTGCATAAAAGCTACATGTTTTCACCCACTAGGGGTTGTGTGTTCAGTGAGGGAGAACAGGATAGGAGACGGGAGGTAATAATTGTGATAATTGTAATAGCATTAAGATAAATATCTGCTCACCGTTTTTTGTCTGTATAGTCCATTTTGTTTGTCTTTTTGTTTTGGCTACCAGTGCTGTGTCCTGTGTTTTTGTTTGTTACAACCATTTATTTTCTGTCTGTCTGTGCACTATTAAATACTGAGCGAGACCATTCGCTCAGCTCCACCAAACTCCACCTCTCTCTTTGTTTATTTCCAGGTTTCTGCTTCTGGTCTGATGTCCCCCACTCAGGCTGTCTTTGTGACAAGGAGCAAGACCATTCATAGCGTTATAAGGTAATAGCAATATCTCTCTTGTGGATGCACTAATGATGCGAACAAACACACCTGCCTAATAAGAAACAGCTGTGAAGCCAATTATCCAAATACTAAAATAAATCAAATCAAATGAGTGGACTCTGTATAAAACGTGCTGTCATTTCTAAACAGTCCATCTGATATGGATGAAAATACCTTCAAATTAAAGCTGACAGTCTGCACTTTAACTTCATAGTCATTGTATCATTTCAAATCCAAAGTGATGGAATACAAAGCCAAAAAAATAGAAAAATGTATCACTGTCCAAATACTTTTGGAGTTCATTGGATGTACACTCCATTCATTGATGGGTTCTTAATTCAAGTTGCAAATTATATCATTTTAAATAAACCAATGTTGTTGTTTTCTTTTTCTTTTATTGATTCAAAATATAATTGTAATAATCATTGTCCAAGATTTCGGGATGCCCCCTCCCCCAGTCAGCCACAGCTCATACCCTGGACTAGCATTCCAGTTGATGAAACGTGGCACAGTGTCTGCAAGCCAAGCAGTTTCTCGGGCGCCTTTCTTAACAAAGCAATAAATATTCCTAATAAGATCCCCACCCATCCCCCTATGCCCCTCAATGCAACTCAAACGTGAAAATAATGATGTGCAAAAGTGTAAACAAAGCCCAGCTCTCTGGAACTCTAAAAATACATTCCCTGATTACCCTGGACATGTGCTTTGAATTAGCTGTTTATTTTCGCCTCTCCTGGAAATGTTTGTGTTACTAACAGAGTGCTGTCTAACAAGACTAGGAAAACACCTATCTCTCTCCTTCCGTCTCCTGCAGGGAGCATTAATAGTGGGGATGAGGGGCAGTAGAATCAGGAAATGTAGAACACACACAGTATGTGTATATAAGTGGCCAAAGAATTGGAGAATGGTCTTACTAGCCTATAATGTGTAGCTCCTGACAAACTGTTCAAGTGCAAGGTGTGCCTTGTCCAGGTTTCTATGGTGTGGGCCACTGTAGCACTTATACTTTACATACGTTTGCGAGTGTGACCTGTCATGAGTTGGGATGTCTTTGTTATTGGAAACCATTCCAGGATCTCCCAGGAGGCTGTGCTGATGGGACATCCCACAAGTGCAGTGGGACCCCGAATATTATCTCTTTACTGCTAAACAGGACTGGATGTGAACCGGCTACCCGGCACACCATAAGCAAGCATCATAATCACTGAGCAGAAGAGCCGGGCTCCTCTCATCTCACCAACAGGACACAACACACAACACTGCCCATTACACTAGCAATGAAAGCAGAATAACTGTGTGGGTTTCTGTGATGGAAAGGGTCAGTGTTGTGTGATGCATTTGCATGTAAATATACATAGTAAACAGCAGTCCAAAAGCATCCTGCACTATAATCAGTTGAAATAAACCATAAACATACAAGTCCATTTTCCGGTGTACTGCAGTTTATAAACAGGCTCTCCTGTAGATGTGTATCAATAAATACACCTGATCCTATTGCTTGCTTGTCTATGGATAGTGTGGCAAGGGGGGAAATTCAATGTTACTATTTCCATCATGTAAAAAAGCGGACTTTCGTTATGACTTTTTTAATGTGGAAAACTAGCATCCCTATTTATCAAAAGGCAGAAAATGTTAACAAATGTTTTTTGTCCTTTGCTAGCCTTTCACTTTTTCTTCCCTGAGCTAAAACAAAGCCTCCATTCATCCTGAAGGCTGTAGCACAAGGTAGACTGTTTAGTTCATGGCTAGAAACCTTTGAAGAGAAGAAGCTTGTGTGTCTGCAGCTTACTACCTTAGATAATGCAAATCAACTGGTGAGCCAACACTGGTGTCTGGGGAAGTGGGGCGCACTGAAGGCTAAACTATGGAAGAATTTTTATTTTTGAATCAGAAAGTGTGAAATTGAACATGATTGTGGGAAACATCTAGTAGCCATGCAAGTCACCCCGGAGTTGAAGGGTCAAGGGCAGGGGGACCTGGATGTTGAGAGTTCTGCTGCCAAGTCTCAAAATAAATAATTTGATTGCGCAGTGCGCACATCAGTATTTCACAAATCTCTCTTTTTCTCTCTCTTCCTAATTGTTTAAGCAAAAACATAAGAAGTTACCAAGGCAACAAAGAGCGTTATGGGCCTGTTTCCATCACAGATGTCCCAGAGCGATGTTGATGTCTGGGCTGGGAAGAGGTTGCACTGAGTGTAACTTGAATTCCCCCTGGGGAGACCATAATAGACCATAATTTTTATTGCCATAGTAAATAAATGATATGCCACCTGCTGTTGCCAAGTACAAACAGCTAATACAATAATTCTGGTTCATGTAAGTACGAACTACAGTAACATTATTGTATAGACCTCACATTACCCTATATAAACCATGCAGACATTTTGGTGAACATGTCTCTCGTTTTTTAATTCTATTACCGTACTCAGGGATATGCTGATCACTGCCTGCAGATATTTAAATGCTGCACTGCCGTCCCCCGTATCACAAAACCCATTTTTGTCAAGTCAGGTCTTAAAATGATTCAACATACAACACAAGACGATCCCACAATGTTCTCAACTAAATGAGATTGGAAACTTCAAATAAGAGCACTGCTATTCTGTACTGTATGCAAAAGAAGACTGTTCTTAACAGAAATTAACTACATAACCATGACATGACACAGTTAATATTATATACAGAGCATTGTTATGTAATCCAATCTGACCAAAACTTGTATCAATCTCTGTTTAGGATTAAAATATTGATACTGTAGATTGATGTGTCCACCACTAATTCCCAGTAGCTAGGGGGCACTTTACTTCAGACTTTACTTCCGATTTCAGCCCCACTCTAACTTCTCAAAGGAGCTCTCTGTTCAAGGATGTAAAGCACACCACCATTGCCCCATGTTTTAGACTGCATAAAACACTCTGTATGAGGCTATATGGCTTTGTATTTTCTTATCAGGCATATTAACTTAATCTATTAACCCTAAGAGCCTTGTGTCAAGCCCTCTGTAGAGATAATGCTCTCAGCCACAGACGGTAGGGAGAAAAGAGGGGGGTTTGTGTGGATGCATATTGTAAATGGTCTGTGTGTGTTGTAAATAATGAACCTGGCGCTCCTGGGAGAGCCTGTTTGCTGTGTGTGATTGCCGGCAGAATAATCAGCAGGAAGGTGTGTTCCAGCGGGGCATCAGGTATAAACAGGTCCCGTTTATGAGGCTGCAATGGGCAAAATATCATCCACGCTACCCGGACATGACCTACTGTGTAATCTTGATTGCTGTGAGAGTGACCCAGGATTCGTGTTTGTTTATAATTGAAAAGAGAAGATTAGTTCAGGGATTGCAGCTCTCACTAATGTACAGTGAGAGTATAAGGCAAGACCTCCATGCCTTAGGGAGTCGCGCACACCGTTTTCATTGCACCTTTATTATGTGTTTATTTTTCATTTTGTATGCTGTCGTATTTTTTCAGTGTGCTACCATTGTTGGTAGTGTCTCGTGAGCTGTTCTCACTCTGTGTGTCTGTAAATAACCTGCGTGCTAGCAGGGTGTGTCAATCCCAACCTCCGTCTCGATCTCCTGCCTGTCACTCAGCAGTGAATGCACGCACCCACAAGCCAACAGCCTGTTACAATACCTGAGATTAGTTTGCATGCCATGATGACAAAGTGTATCAAAGTGTAAGAGTATCTGGGAATCAGTCATAGCAGTGGTGATGTGAGTGTGCTTACAAACCTGTCTCATAAAGACGTACTAATTCATGCCCCTGCATCGTGTCTCTAGTCAGGGTGTTCAGTGCCCCTGCATCGTGTCTCTGGTCACTGTGTTCAGTGCCCCTGCATTGTGTCTCTCTGGTCCCTGTGTTCAGTGCCCCTGCATTGTGTCTCTCTGGTCCCTGTGTTCAGTGCCCCTGCATTGTGTCTCTCTGGTCCCTGTGTTCAGTGCCCCTGCATTGTGTCTCTCTGGTCCCTGTGTTCAGTGCCCCTGCATTGTGTCTCTCTGGTCCCTGTGTTCAGTGCCCCTGCATTGTGTCTCTCTGGTCCCTGTGTTCAGTGCCTCTGCATTGTGTCTCTCTGGTCCCTGTGTTCAGTGCCTCTGCATTGTGTCTCTCTGGTCCCTGTGTTCAGTGCCTCTGCATTGTGTCTCTCTGGTCCCTGTGTTCAGTGCCTCTGCATTGTGTCTCTCTGGTCCCTGTGTTCAGTGCCCCTGCATTGTGTCTCTCTGGTCCCTGTGTTCAGTGCCTCTGCATTGTGTCTCTCTGGTCCCTGTGTTCAGTGCCCCTGCATTGTGTCTCTCTGGTCCCTGTGTTCAGTGCCCCTGCACTGTTCTGGTACCTGAGGGGGCGGAGCGTTCGCAGCAGGCGTAGCACTCGGAGCATGCCCAGGATCTTGGTGCCGCTGGTGGAGATCATGGAGACGAGGATGTCGATGATGGAGATGAGGACCAGCAGCCCATCCAGGATGTTCCAGCTGCTCTTCAGGTAGGCCCGTTCCCCAAAGAACCAGCCAAGAGCGACCACCTGCAGAGGGACAGGGGTCAAAACACAGGAATGAACGCTGGGAAAACCTTTGGAAATGCAAACATAAGACACGGGTACTAGAAATAACTTTGTATGCTGCAACAGCCTCTATTTTCCAACACTTTTCAAGAAACTTAAATTACATGCCATCAATTTTTGCAGTGAATGACAAAACAGAAAAAATGTTTAGTATCCGTTGTGCCAACTGAGATTTTGTTACCTCAAATTAGCACTAGGATTTCATCCCCCCTTCTGTTCTCCTGAAGATCTTTTTGTTCTTTGCTTTTATACCCATGCATACATTCACAGACTGGACCAGAGCTGCTTCCTGGAACCCGATCACTTCCCATCTTGCTGTAGGTCAAACTCACCCCAGTGGTCTATTTGCAATATGATCATGTGACCTGCAGCACAGGTACCATTATGCAGCAGTTTGTCGATAGCTTTGCCCAATATATTTACAAATCCTGAAATAATGTAAAGAACCAAAAAATTCTCAGCACAATGAAAAAGGTTCAAACCTTATTGTTTCTTGTTCTGGTGCAGATAATAAAGACTTTCTAGGACTTCTATGGGTGCGGTCAACTTATTTTTTCTTGAGATTACTGTTTTGACAACACACAGTCTGTACTTAAATCCTTTCAACCCAGGATGCCAAATGACACCCTCGTGGGTACAGTCCCCAATATAAAGACTAGAAGAGTTTTTTGTATCCGTCCCCACATGAGGTCACATGCACCAAAGGGTTATTTTGTTATTTGTTTTTTACATTCACTTCTTAATCAGCAGAAATGAATTCTAAAGCATTCTGAATCACTTTGTGCTATGTTTCTAGCTGTATAACTCATACCATTAAACAGGGCAGCCTTCAATGGTCTAAAACCAGGCATCCCTAACATAATTACCTGAAGGTTAGCAAAAAGCATAACCATTGATTTTAATTGAAGCTGCTGTGTACATTAAAGGGGTCAGCATCTGCCGACCCCCTGCAGATGATAATTTGTTTACTGGTGTAATTCTGATGCAACAGACCCTCACACTACAAATGTCAGCTCCATCACCTACCTTTACCATCATCTCAGCCAGAAAGATCACAGTGAAGATGTAGTTGGACAGTGTCAGGAAGATTCGCTCCTGTGGAGGAAGAAAGAAGAGAAAGACAAGTGAGAAGAGAGGAGAGATGAGACAGGGGAGTGAGGAGAGATGAGAGAGATACGTGAGGAGAGAGGAGTGAGAAGAGAGGAGAGGAAAGACTGAAGAGTAAAAGAGGAGAAAGGAGAGAGGGGAAAGAAGTGAAAAGTGAGGAGAGAGAGGGGAGAGGAGAAAGGATAAAGGGGAAGAGATGAGACAGGGGATAGAAGGGACAGAGGACAGAGGGGAGACATGAGGCAGGGGAGGCAGGGGAGGCCGGGGAGACAGAGGGGAGTCAGGTTCAATCTGTACAGGAACCAGAAGTGACCGGCTGGGGCTGTCCTGCCTTTAATGTCTAAACTCACTCGCAGAGCTGTGTAGCCAGGGCTTGAGCCCCTGCTATCACTGATGACCAAAGGAATGCCCACATCAGGTCTCACCACAATTGGATGAGTGGTGAGAAATGCCAATAGGTTCAGTCACCTCTACCACATCCCTGTCACGTGACATATCGCAGATAAAGTTAGTTAGCTGAAAATCTTGCCATGTCCATACACTGTGCCACCCATCCTCAGCGTTCGTTATGTCATCTAGAAACAACGAGCTAGCTGGAGCGAGGGGGCACCGTGGGAATGCCAGCTGACCTTGTTGCCTAGTTGGCAGAGCAATTTGTGTGAACTATGGCAAGGTGTCTGAGTGTGAGGCCTGGCACTCACACTGGACTCCAAAACTAGAACAGAGACCCCACTGGAATAGTCTTTAACCAGAGACAGACTGAGAATTGAAACCTGCTCTGCTGGCACAGAGACCAGTGTGCTGTCTGTTGGTCTGTCTGTCTGTCTGCTGTGCCAAAAGACCCAGGCTCTATTAATGGAACGCTCTACCATGTCTTTCTACACTTGATGGTCAAACAATTCAAGAATTAATGTAATATGCCACTCTCCACCAGCTTATAGGTCTAGCGGTCTAGTGGATCACAGGACATTTCACGTGACCATATATATTTGCATTAATTGCAAGTCATTTTAATTGCATTCGGCAATCTTTTGACCAGCCTGTGTCTCACTAAACTGAGTCATCACAGTACGTCTGGCTTCACATGACAAAGTGACGCTGATGAAGGCTGATCTTGTGATTGTCATCCTACCAGGCATGTAAAGTGGAATCCCACTTTTGAAATGATTATCTCCAGCTTTCAAAACAGGAAGCACTTGAGACCAGGAAGCAATTCCCAACAGAGGCAGGTGGTCATGTAATGCAAGGGAATACGATGGAGTGACATTGAAATCTAACTGATGAACACAGCTGGAAACTTCACTCAGCACTGCAGAGCACTCTAGTAGTATAGGAAAGAGAACTTCACTCAACACTGCAGACCAGTAAACTATTATGTCTTATATAGGACTATTTATACATACTCACTTGTATGTATTTTCAGTATAAGAAACTGAAACTATTTACACAGTTCTGATAAAGGCAGTCATGCTATAAAGTTACATGGTGCTGGAAGTATAGTGTAATATATGGGTTCACTTATTACAATATATAGATTAAATACTGAAAGAAACTTTGTAAATCTCAATTTCTTTCAGTGATGATGACAAATGTTTCCACTAGCAGTCTTTCTCAATGCCTTCAGTCAAAAAACTTGTCATGGAATTTTACTAAGTTTCTTTTAGTATTTATACATTAACCAACTTTCCAACATTTCTCTATGTGTGACTGTAACAAAGTGCCCGCCCCTGTGTATATTATCTGTTATGTGTTGCGTGTGGTGTGTTTAAATGTTGGTGTATAGACATTGGTACACGGGATATAAACGGGTCTGTGTAACACAAGTGTTTAAAAATGTATATGTGTATTTAGGCACGAGGATTGCACAGCACTTCACGTGCAAGTAAAATGTAGTAATATGTGAGCACGGGGAATTGCACTTTATTAATTCACGTGCTGGGATTCAAGTGAATAATTAATTGGTAATTGAATCCCAGCACAATAGTATATATAGATGCACGTTGTCACATACTGGGGTTGGGTGTTCGGTGAGCGGAGAACGGGATTGGAGACGGAGGAAATAAGCAGCAGCAGTAGCAGTAATAATAAGAGGAGAAAGTATCTGCTCACCGTGTTTGTCAGTGTCTGTCCGTGCACCGTTTTGTTAAGTTTAGTCTGTTTTTGTTTGTCTATTTATTTTGGCGTAGAGTGCCGTGTCCTGTGTTTTTCGTGTTTGTTAAACCTTTTATTTTGTATTAAACCGGCGCCAACAGGCGTCTTCATCATTTCATTTCATCCGTCCTGTGTTTTGTGTATTGCATTACCTTTCCTGGTTCTGACGCCGCCCACTTCGGCCGTCTCTGTGACACGTGGTGTCCTGCGTGGGATAACAGCGCCTCCAAGCGTCAGACCAGGAGAGGTGTTTTGTCAAAAAAAAAAACAAAAAAAAAAAACAAAAAAAAAAACAAAAAAAAAAAAAAAAAAAAAAATAAACATGGAAGGCTGGGACTGGAGAGATGGCTGCCAGGACCTGGAGGAGTTCCTCGGTGGTCTGGAGGACCAGGGCTGGTGCCTTGCCTGTGGGGAGTTTGGGCACCCGGTGGTGCGCTGCCCCTACCAGGAAGGAGAGGAGGAACTGCCGCAGGAGAGGAAGGTGAGGAGGTGGCAGAGAAGGGGAAAGGGGAAGAGGAAGGCAGAGGTCCCACCGCTGTCTCCACAGCCGCACCAGTCTCCTGCAAGGGAGGAAGAGCCACACCAGTCCCCTGCAAGTGAGGGAGAGCCGCACCAGTCCCCTGTATCAAGGGGAGACTACACACCGCTCCCACCTCCACCACCAGGAGACTACACGCCGCTCCTACCTCCATGGGCAGGAGCAGAGCAGCAGGAGCTGCCTCTGCCTCCGCCACCTCCACCGGCAGGCGCAGAGCAGCAGGAGCTGCCTCTGCCTCCGCCACCTCCACCGGCAGGGGGAGAGCAGCAGGAGCTGCCTCTGCCTCCGCCACCTCCACCGGCAGGGGGAGAGCAGCAGGAGCTGCCTCTGCCTCCGCCACCTCCACCGGCAGGGGGAGAGCAGCAGGAGCTGCCTCTGCCTCCGCCACCAGCAGAGGGTGAATGCCTGCTGGGTCCCTGTCCACCAGCAGAGGGTGAATGCCTGCTGGGTCCCTGTCCACCAGCAGAGGGTGAATGCCTGCTGGTATCACTTCCCCCACCAGCAGAGGGTGAATGCCTGCTGGTATCACTTCCCCCACCAGCAGAGGGTGAATGCCTGCTGGTATCACTTCCCCCACCATCACGAGGAGAGGAGCTGGAGCTTCCTCTGCCTCCACCTCCATCAGGGGGAGAGGAGCAGGAGCTGCCTCTCCCTGCACCACAAGGGCCAGGACTAGATGCTGGCGGTCCTCAGCAGCCCTTGCATAGGCTGCTGAGGGAAGCACGGGGAAGAACCTCCCGGCTGCAGTGGCCGAGAAGAGGGCCAACACCCGCACCCCAGCTTGTCCTGACTGCCAGCCTCGCTTCGCCCAAGGATGCCAGCCTCGCTTCGCCCAAGGATGCCAGCCTCGCTTCGCCCAAGGATGCCAGCCTCGCTTCGCCCAAGGATGCCAGCCTCGCTTCGCCCAAGGATGCCCGCCGCTCTGCATCGCCTGGGGTTGCCCGCCGCTCTGCATCGCCTGGGGTTGCCCGCCGCTCTGCATCGCCTGGGGTTGCCCGCCGCTCTGCATCGCCTGGGGTTGCCCGCCGCTCTGCATCGCCTGGGGTTGCCCGCCGCTCTGCATCGCCTGGGGTTGCCCGCCGCTCTGCATCGCAGCCCGAAGTACTGTCGCCTGGGGTTGCCCCACTCTGCAGGGGAGCTGCCGGCCACGAAGAAGGGGGCCGGAGGTCTGGAGACCGCCAACCCCAGCAGCAGTTTCGCTGGCCGGAGGAGGGGGAGGAGGTCTGGAGACCGCCAACCCCAGCAGCAGTTTCGCTGCCGGAGGAGGGGGAGGAGGTCTGGAGACCGCCAACCCCAGCAGCAGTTTCTCCGCCGGAGATCGTGGGGGAGGTCCGGAGACCTGCTCCCTCTGCAGTTTCTTCCCTGCAGGAAGAACGGTGGTTGAAGCCCCACCAAGGGGAGCTGCCGGCGCCGAAGGAGGGGGAAGGTCAGGAGACCACACCCCAAGCAGCCTTTCCGCTGCTAGGACTACCCTGGCAGGAGAATGCTACCCTGCTGACAGCATTACGACCTGTGGGCCCCTGGAAGCCTCTGGTCCTGGCCAAGTACTTTGGGCGGGACTTTTGGGCTTTTAAGAGCGGAGGTGGCCATTGAGGCCATGTGTGCTTTGCACCGGAGGGGGTATATGTAACAAAGTGCCCGCCCCTGTGTATATTATCTGTTATGTGTTGCGTGTGGTGTGTTTAAATGTTGGTGTATAGACATTGGTACACGGGATATAAACGGGTCTGTGTAACACAAGTGTTTAAAAAATGTATATGTGTATTTAGGCACGAGGATTGCACAGCACTTCACGTGCAAGTAAAATGTAGTAATATGTGAGCACGGGGAATTGCACTTTATTAATTCACGTGCTGGGATTCAAGTGAATAATTAATTGGTAATTGAATCCCAGCACAATAGTATATATAGATGCACGTTGTCACATACTGGGGTTGGGTGTTCGGTGAGCGGAGAACGGGATTGGAGACGGAGGAAATAAGCAGCAGCAGCAGCAGCAGCAATAATAAGAGGAGAAAGTATCCGCTTACCGTGTTTGTCAGTGTCTGTCCGTGCACCGTTTTGTTAAGTTTAGTCTGTTTTTGTTTGTCTATTTATTTTGGCGTAGAGTGCCGTGTCCTGTGTTTTTCGTGTTTGTTAAACCTTTTATTTTGTATTAAACCGGCGCCAACAGGCGTCTTCATCATTTCATTTCATCCGTCCTGTGTTTTGTGTATTGCATTACCTTTCCTGGTTCTGACGCCGCCCACTTCGGCCGTCTCTGTGACAGTGACATAACTTTGTCAAGGGAAAGTGTGCTTGAAAACAAACAGTGGAGGTACTTACAGGCTTTTGATGCCATGTTAACTACACTCATTTATTTCTATGTGTATTAATGTGCTTGTGATGTCATTTACTACATAGTTAATGATGTAATGATTTATTATTCTTTTCTATTTAAACCTTCAGGCATCATGGTATCGAGTCAATGTATCCATTTATTTTCCTATATTCTTCTATATAGTCTGTATTGTACATTATCTATTTTTGTTAAAATGTAAAGCTGTTGATAGTGTTGGCATAACTAATACAGACAAAACAAGAGCTCAATATATATATATATATATATATATATATATATATATATATATATATATATATATATATGCCATATGGATTATATATAAAAGCTACAGTGTTTCCCCATACTACTGAACTATATATCTGTATATATATATATATATATATATATATATATATATATATATAGATATATATATATATATATATATATATATATATAATTCGGAGCATATAATATTAGCCTTACAGACCAATGGATTACCAATAAAAGCTACAGTGTTTCCCCATACTACTGAACTATATCTCTGTGCCCTGGACAGAAATCCTCCACAGATCTGATCCTCATCCCACACCCCCTCAATAGCGTCAGCTCCAATAGGCATGCTGGAGCTCAGCCTTCACATGTGAAGAAGCCTTCAGATGAAATAACAATCGCTTACTGCCCTGACCTGCACTGAACCCACACAGCAGCCACAGTGCTGGATCCCCTTGCATTGAAGTGTTAGGTATTTTTATCAGGTCTTCATAGAAGTAAGAGCAGCGCCATCAAGTGATCTACCACTTTGGAAACAAGTTTCCTTTAGTTTTGCTGTCAGTACACAACTTTAAGTGTAACATACCACAAGGTAAACATTCTGAACAAGTGATAAGGCCTGCCCAACTTAAAAACAAATTATCTGTATGATATACTACTAAGTTATAGAAAAATACTTTAAAACACATCTTATTTACTTTGTGTTGCTTTTTTTTACCTGAATAAATCTAGACATTTGCTGTGGTGATTTTTTTTTTTTTACCAGCTTAAACTAGTTCCATTTCATACGCAACACAAATAAAAATCTGGCATGTACATTAATTAGTCATTTAGCGGACACTTTTATTGAGATTAGGGGGTGAACTCCAACTGCAGTTGCAGAGTCACTTACAATAGGATCTTGGTTTTACATCTCATCCGAAGGACCGTGTATCGTGACATACCCTCCGGTTGGAAAGGTTGTGATTATATATGTCTATAGCAGCCCACTGGAACTGAAGATCAGGCCCAAGAAGTGATGACAAGCTTGAGGGTATCTCTCTCTCTCTCTCTCTCTCTCTCTCTCTCTCTCTCTCTCTATCTCTCTATATATATATACACATACATACATACAGCTCTGGAAAAAATTAAGAGACTAATGCAATTTTTTCTTAAATCAGCATCTCTACATGTATGGCAGCCATTCCATTCCAGTGTCTGTTGAATTCCAACACAGGCACACCTCATTCTATTGAATGAGGTACTGATTAGGGGATCACCTGAACCAAATCTTATTTAACGAGGAAAAGTATAAAAACCGCTCCTGTGGTCATCACTATCCTCTTGCAATAGGACCAGCTGGATGGCAAAGCAGTGCTAGTAGTACCGCAAAAGTAATTGGAATCAAATAATAACTATTGACCATGCCCAAAGAGTTGAAAAGGAAAGTTTTGAGTGAGGAAAAGAAGGATTCAATTCTGGCTTTACTGGCAGAGGGATACAATGAGCGTCGGGTTGCTTCCATCCTTAAAATTTCAAAGACGGCGGTTCATAAGAACAAGGTCAAGCAGCACACATTGGGGACAACAAAGCTACAGACCGGCAGAGGGTGAAAACGGCTCTCCACTGACTGGGATGACCGCCAACTCATTCGAATGTCACTCAGCAACCGTAGGATGACATCAAGTGACCTACAAAAAGAATGGCAAACGGCAGCTGGGGTGAAGTGCACGGCGAGGACGGTTCGAAACAGGCTCCTAGGGGCAGGGCTGAAGTCGTGCAAAGCTAGAAAAAAGCCCTTCATCAATGAGAAGCAAAGAAGAGCCAGGCTGAGGTTTGCAAAAGACCATAAGGATTGGACCGTAGAGGACTGGAGTAAGGTCATCTTCTCTGATGAGTCCAATTTTCAGCTTTGCCCAACACCTGGTCATCTAATGGTTAGACGGAGACCTGGAGAGGCCTACAAGCCACAGTGTCTCGCACCCACTGTGAAATGTGGTGGAGGATCGGTGATGATCTGGGGGTGCTTCAGCAAGGCTGGAATTGGGCAGATTTGTCTTTGTGAAGGGTGCATGAATCAAGCCAAGTACAAGGTTGTCCTGGAAGAAAACTTGCTTCCTTCTGCTCTGACAATGTTCCCTAACTCTGAGGATTGGTTTTTCCAGCAGGACAATGCTCCATGCTACACAGCCAGGTCAATCAAGGTGTGGATGGAGGACCACCAGATCAAGACCCTGTCATGGCCAGCCCAATCTCCAGACCTGAACCCCATTGAAAACCTCTGGAATGTGATCAAGAGGAAGATGGATGGTCACAAGCCATCAAACAAAGCCGAGCTGCTTGAATTTTTGCGCCAGGAGTGGCATAAAGTCACCCAACATCAATGTGAAAGACTGGTGGAGAGCATGCCAAGACGCATGAAAGCTGTGATTGAAAATCAGGGTTATTCCACCAAATATTGATTTCTGAACTCTTCCTAAGTTAAAACATTAGTATTGTGTTGTTTAAAAATGAATATGAACTTATTTTCTTTGCATTATTCGAGGTCTGACAACACTGCATCTTTTTTGTTATTTTGACCAGTTGTCATTTTCTGCAAATAAATGCTCTAAATGACAATATTTTTATTTGGAATCTGGGAGAAATGTTGTCAGTAGTTTATAGAATAAAACAAAAATGTTCATTTTACCCAAACACATACCTATAAATAGTAAAACCAGAGAAACTGATAATTTTGCAGTGGTCTCTTAATTTTTTATATATATATATATATATATATATATATATATATATATATATATATATATATATATATATATATATACATATACAGTCTCTCTCAAAGTATTCACCCCCTTGGACTTTTCCACATTTTATTGTGTTACAACATGGAATCAAAATGGATTTAATTGGGAGTTTTTGTCACTGATCAACACAAAAAAGTCCATAATGTCAAAGTGAAAAATAAAATCTACAAAATGCTCTAAATTAATTACAAATACAAAACATAAAATGATTGATTGCATAAGTATTCACCCCCTTGAGTCAATATTTGCTAGAGACACCTTTGGCAGCAATTATAGCCATGAGACTGGATAAGTCTGGATAAGTCTCTACCAGCTTTGCACACCTGTACACTGCAATTTTTGCCCATTGTTCTTTGCAAAATTGCTCAAGCTCCGTCAAGGAGGATGGGTACCTTTGGTGAACAGCAATTTTCAACTCTTTCCACATATTCTCAATTGGATTGAGGTCCGGGCTTTGACTGGGCCACTCCAGGACATTGACCTTTTTGTTTTTAAGCCACTCCAGTGTGGCTTTGGCTGTATGTTTGGGGTCATTGGACTGCTGGAAGGTGAATCTTCTCCCAAGTCACAGGTCCCTTGCAGACTTCAACAGGTTTTTCTCCAGGATTTCTCTGTTCTTTGCTGCATTCATTTTGCCCTCTATCTTCACAAGCTTTCCAGGCCCTGACGCAGAGAAGCATCCCCATAGCATGATGCTGCCACCACCATGCTTCACAGTCGGGATGGTGTTCTCAGGATCATGTGCGGTGTTAGGCTTGCGCCAAACATAGTGCTTAGCGTTGAGGCCAAAAAGCTCTATTTAGGTCTTATCAGACAATAGAATCTTCTTCCATTTAATCTACCACATGCCTTTTGGCAAACTTTAGCCGAGATTTGATGTAAGTTTTTTTCAAAAGTGGCTTTCTTTTTGCCACTCTCCCATAAAGGCTAGTTTTGTGAAGCACCTGGGCTATTGTTGCCGTATGCACAGTGGCTCCCAGCTCAGCCATGGAAGACTGTAACTCCTTTAGAGTTGCCATAGGCCTCTTGGTGGCCTCCCTGACTAGTGCCCTTCTCGCCCGGGGATACTCAGTTTTTGAGGGTGGCCTGTTCTAGACAGATTCACAGTTGTGCCATATTCTCTCCATTTCTTAATAATGGACTACTTTGCTCCAGGGGATATTCAATGCCTTGGAAATGTTCTTATATCCTACCCCTGATGGGTGATTTTGAAGAACCTTATTCCAGATTTGCTTTGAATGTTCCTTCGTCTTCATGATGTAGTTTTTGTTAGGAAATGTACTAACCAAATGTGGGACCTACCAGAGACAGGTGTATTTAACCTGAAATCATGTGAAACACCTTAATTGCACACAGGTGGACTCCATTCAACTAATTATGTGACTTCTAAAGACAACTGGTTGCACCAGAGCTTATTTATGTGTGTCATAGCAGAGGGTGAATACTCATGCAATCAATTATTTTCTGTTTTATATTTGTAATTAATTTATAACAATTTGTAGATTTCATTTTTCACTTTGCCATTATGGATTTTTTTTGTGTTGATCAGTGACAAAAACTCCTAATTAAGTCCATTTTGATTCCATGTTCTAACACAATAAAATGTGGAAAAGTCCAAGGGAGTGAATACTTTTGAGAGTCACTGTATGTATGTATGTGTATACATATTTAACAAGTCTAACCTATAAAAGACCATCTGCACACAGGCATAAGATAGGAGTGTTTCCAAGAAGGGGGTGTCTTAGCCCTTGGCTGTTTTTCAATGACATGCTCAGTCAACATTAATATGAATGCATTAGAGACGGATAATTTAGCAACAACAACAAAAAAGAAACACGTATAGCTGTGGTGAATTTATTGACAATTGTGGAAAAGCCCTGATGTAGCACGGTGCTCTTTCCCTGGTTAGCATTTTTTCATAGTTTCGTTGGTCCTTGCTTTATTTGTTCTGAAGTTGTGTGATAAGTAGTTCTTAACACTTGCAACAAGAGTACAGTTGTTAAGTGTAGTCCTGTCTCAGTAAGAGGATGGTTCTTCAAGCTGTCCAATGAATTTGAAACATTTTCACTCATGGAATGATGCCTAAAACCTCCAGGTGTTCCACACATTTCTCAAATCTAGAAATGTGCAGTATGATGGCGGCTTGATGACATCACAATTCTAGAAAAAAAGCACTCCATTCTGGGTGCCAGGGTGTCTGGGTGTTGCACACATAGTTATTGATAGTATTGATTGCACACATAGCTATTGATATTATTGAAGTCTGTTTTGTGTTTGTGTAATAAAAACTAAATGAGCTTTGGTTCTCCTAACCCTGCAGCACTCATATTTAGCTCATATAGCCTCTTCTAAAACACATGACACATAATAAGTGCATTCAGACATTAGCATTGAATTTATTGCCAGGCTTTTCCACCATCTCACTCCCCAAAGCAGAGGTCTTTGATCTCACATGCTTTCAGACCCCCTCACTACACAAACACAGAACTTTTCACCATCACTGCAAAGTGAAAAACTGGTTCAGGTTTTGTCATTTCACATTGTCAGCCTTCCCTTTTAAAGACTTGCTGAGATCTGGATGATGTCCAATAAAACACATCTCTTCCTTCGTGTCCTTCTCCTTCGAAGACTGTGTTTTTATAGATATTAGAACTGGCACCATTATCCCTGCTCTCTTAAAGCTCAAGAAAAAAGCAGTGGCCTGTGAGTCTATCTTCTGTTCATACCCATTCCATACCTCACAAATAATTGTGTAATTATACTTTTTGTGCCCAACTATTTAACCTTAATTTTCCGCCCCAAATTTAGACTGTCCCTTATGTTCCCCGACCACAGCAACTCCCCACAACAGCTCAGGAGAAGGTCTGAAGGTCAGTGGGCATCTATCAAGCCTTTGCCTCTTTACATCCAGGCGCTCCATAGAACAAAGGACAGCACTGCAGGAATCACCAGCAAAGGTCAGCAACTGTGCACAGTCAGGAGCCTGCACTCTTCTGACTGTTTGACTCACCTTGCACACCATGTGGCTTTGCCTTTACCAGGGGAGACCTCGGGGGACCCCTGCACTTCACTGACTGTAGGACTCATCCTGCACAATGTGTAGTGTTTGTTTTGCGATGTAACTGACATCCCCAAACTCATTTCACTTGTGACCCGAGGCCCCGAATTTGAACACAGGCCTCTAGAGGTGCAGGCAGGAGATGATAGTTAATTAGGCCACTGTCTGCGATACCTAGTCCCCTGGAGAGGCAGGAGAGAAGGTGCTGCTCCCAAGCCTTACCGCACTGTGAGGGTCGATCCTGGGCCTCTCCATGGCGATGGTGATGCAGTTCAGGAAGATGATCACCAGGACAATGTGGTCAAACATCTTGTGAGAGATGATTTTATTGCAGGTCGTCCGGAACCTACGAGAGACACAAACAGGCTGTTTGAGAGGTAGTCGGAAAAAAAAACTAAAAAACATTCACAGCCAGACATCAAGAAATGCTGTGAGGTCCAGTGGTTAGAGAAAAGGTTTGTAATTAGGAGGTTTCAGGTTCAAATCCTGGCTAAACCACTGCCTTACTATGTGACCCTGAGCAACTCATTTAACCTCATTGTGCTTCAATGAGGTTAAATGAGTTGCTCAGGGTCACACACTGGTAATGTCTAGAAGTTGGAATTATGGCAGGATGCACCGTTTTTCCACTGGCTTTTACCACGGCAATGGAAGTAATTATTAGGGCACCAAAATGGGTAGTGGGAGGAGGGTGCTTGGCTTCTGGAATGTGACTGCCACCATTTAGAGCATACCGTGCTGAGAAAAATCTTGTGAACCCCTTAGGATTTTTACATATTTCACATATTTCAAACCTAAAATATTTCTTAAACCTAAATATTACATCTTAACCAAAGTCCAAATAATAGATAAAGATAACCTGATTAAACAAATGACACAAAAACATAATACTTTTTCAACATTTATTTATCCACAAATGATTCAACATTCAATATTCATGTGTGAAAAAGTATGTGAACCTTTAGATTCAGTAACTGGTGGCACCCCCTTGAGCAGCAATGACTTCAACTAAGCATTTCCCCTGTAACTCTTGGTCAGTCTCTCACATCGGTTTTGAGGAATTTTGGCCCATTCCTCCTTACAGAAGTGCTTCAACTCAGTGACATTTGAGGGTTTCCTTGCATGGATAGCTTGCTTCAGGTCCTGCCACAACATTTGGGGCTTAGGTTCGGACTTTGACTAGGACATTCTAAAACGCAGAATTTCTTCTTCTGCAGCCATTCTTTTGTAAATCTGCTTATATGTTTAGGATCATTATTTTGCTGCATGACTCATTTTCGGTTCAGCTTCAGCTCACGGATGGATGGCCTGACATTCTCCTCTAGAATCTTATGATACAATGCAGAATTCATGGTATTGTCAGCGATGACAAGCCATCCAGGTCCCGAGGCAGCAAAGCAGCCCCAAACCATCACAATTCCACCATCATGCTTGACGGCTGGGGTGAGGTTCTTCTGTTCAAACACAGTGTTTGGTTTTCGCCAACCATAACGTATCTCATTGAGGACAAAAAGTTCTGTCCAGAGAACATTGTTCCAGAAGTCTTGTGGATCACCTATGTGCTCTTTGGCGAACTTCAGACAGGCAGCAATGTTCATTTTAGAGAGCAGTGGTTTCCTCCTGGCTATCCTTCCACAAACACCATTCTTGTTTAGTCTTTTTCTGATAGTTGAGTCATGAACACTCACATTAGCCAAGGCAAAAGTGGCCTGCAGATCCTTGGATGTTACTCTGGGGTTCTTTGTGACTTTCTTGATGATTTTCCAGTTTGTTCTTGGAGAGATTTTGGTTGGTCGACCGCTTCTGGGTAGAGTGACTGTGGTCTTGAACTTTCTCCAGTTGTCTGACAGTGGATTGGTGGAGCCCCAAATCCTTAGAAATGGTTTTGTAACCCTTTTTAGACTGATGAGCATCAATAACTATTTTTCTGAGGTCCTCAGAGATTTCTTTTGATCTTGGCACAACGTGTTTCCACACACCTGAATGGTGAAGACCAAACTCACAAAGTTTCTGATCTTTATATAGGGTGGGGTCTCCCAAACTCACCCCTGAAGATTTACCTAATTATTTAAACACCTGATTTTAATTATCCCCTTAATTGAGCTGATAAAACCAGGGGTTCACTTACTTTTTCACATACCCTGAATCTTAATTACTCATTGTTTGTCTAATTCATACATCATTCTGTTTCAAAAGCCATGGAATTGGTTAATATAAACCATATTGGATATTTAAGAATTCTTCTTTATTTTGATTCAAGAAGGCTATCATGGTAAAACTATGGAATTTCCATAATTATCATTGGGCTTCACAAACTTTTTCTTGGCATTGTACATGAATCACATGGCAATCATGACTACAACAATACCCTGTACTAATCAGTTATTGGGCAAACTACTCAATAACATTGAGGCTGTGTGGTCCAGTAGTTATAGAAAAGGACTTATAACCAGTTTCCAGTTCAAATCCCAGCTCAGGCATATACTATTAATAATAATACAGCACACATTTCATTTCAATAAAAATTATATTGGTTAAAGAAAGCTTTCAGTTTGCATGCCTTGCTTTTGGATAGCCTGTTCCAGTTAGTTTTAAATCGAGCTAAAAGGTTCAAAATATCAACCACCAAATTCATCATGAATCTAATGGAAACTACAGATCAACTAAACAACATTGATATCTTTACTGAAATGTGTCTCCATTACTTAGTGTTCATGTCATGATGGAATTTGGAGTTTCCATTAGGATTCAATTTGATCGTGGATTTTTTAACCCTTTCCAGAAACCGATTCCTAGAAAGCAAGGCATGCAAACTGAGACATTATATTTCTGAAATGAAGCAAGGCAATCTTATTCACACATGCTTGACAAAAATATTCTTTGTCTGATTGCTGTGGTTCTATCAGGTCTTGTGGTGCTTACTCTTGCATTGTGTTCTGTGTGAGCACATTGGTTACAGTACACTGGGCTATGTTCACACATCAACACAAAAACTGATTGCACTTCATATAAAGTTTTCGAGTGACTCCCTGCTTACTTGGACTGTGGTGGAAAGATATAGAGGGCCCAGCTGCTTCTCTCCTGACACCACGCGGGCTGCCGCTTCCGAGCCCACCTGCACAGCCTGGCTCTGCGACCCTGCATCAAAACAGCAAGCACAGCAATCACTGTCTATGACAGTACTGTAGGGATCTGTTATAACTGCACAATCAGAAGACCAGCCATTTTTACAGGAGTGTGTATGTGTGGTCTCTTTTAACCCATTAAGTATCAAATACAATTTTCTTTGAAAAAATCAGGACGCAAGCTGTATTTATGTAATTTGATGCATTACATTTAGACTTGACTTGGTTAACACAATTAGAGCAAGTTATCAAAACACTGGGGTTGGAGTTAAAGAGACAGGTATTAAAATAACAGATAGATGCCAGTTAAAAATGCTCCAAAAAATGACAAAGTAGCCTGTCCTCAAATGAGGACACTGGCACTTAATGGGCTTAACCATTGTTTATATCCGGCCATGTGGGTTCCTGTTTTGATTGGTAAGTTGAAATCTTGTGAGATGTCGGAGACAACCAGGTTTAATGGAGGCAGTTTTAAAATACAGATAACGTACCTGCAATGGCTCATTTGAGGATCATTTTCCAGATTCTTTTCTTAAACTCACCAGCTGCTACAGATTTTTGATTCCCTGTCCAAATCCAAACAATATCACTGCTATGCTGGGATTTCTCTTAGATTTTATTAACTACTGATGTTGTGCATGTATAAATTAACAAGGACTTCAATAGAGCGATATGGAAGCTTTACAAACACTTTATTTTCATGGCAGTGAAAAGGTTAAAGCGCTATCACTGGATATGCCTGCTCTCCCTCACCATGTTCCCATCGTCCTCGATATTCTCCTCCTCGCTGCGCGACTCGTCCATCGAGAACTGCTGCAGCCGGGCTGAGTTCTTCCCGTTGCAGTCCTGGTGTTCAGCCAGTGGGGGGCGCGCGCTGTGCATGCTCGCAGAGCGGCAGAGGTAGTGGGGTACCTGCAGGGTGTCGGGGGGCATGTCGAACGACCCCTGCTGATGCAGAGAGCTGCTGACGGAGCCCGCCTCCCCCTCCGAGCCCTCGCCCTCCTCCGAGCTGGACTTGCCGTCCCCCGAGAGCAGTGAGCGCCTCTCCCCAGACTGCTTCTTCTGTCTCTTGAGGCTGGGGGCACGGCCAAGGCTGTTCCAGCTGGACCGACGGCTGTTCCAGCTGCTTGCCGTGCTCCAGGGGGTGTAGGGGGAGCTGCGAGTGCTGCACTGCTGGGCAAGGGGAGATGGAACGGGAGAGTCAATACAGGGGCAAGAGTCAGGGATAAACAAGAGGATAAACAAGATCTCTGAGTCAGGGCAAATAATCCACTGTGGATAACTGAACATCAATTCAGCAATTTGACTTGTTTAGAATCTTTCTATTTCAAAATGCCAATAATATTACACCTCTTCTTAGCAATCATACCATGTTTGTATTATCAATTTGACATTCAGCAAGCAAAACATGAACTTGACTATTTTAATGCAGTAATGTCCTTGCTTTTACTAACATTAAATAAATAAATTAAATTAACATTACTACGAATAACTATGATCTATGAATTGCTTAATACTCAGTAATAGTTAGTAAGGCTAAGCAGTTTGAAATAATTAAAAAGAAAGTGTTTATTACTTTGTCCATAGTAGTTCTACTATTTGTATTAATTCTGTTATTTAGCTTTATTTTTTCAGACTGACCGGTGACTTGACGTCATAGCAGTTAGGATCGACGGAGATGCTGCTTCCTCGTCGCGTCTCGGAGCCCATTGCCAGCTCCCCCAGCCCCCCCGTACTCCTGGGCACAGGCATGGGAGTAGCGGCAGTGTGGGTGATGACGGGCGGGGTAAGGTGGCTCTTCAAATCCAAGTGACCATTCAGCGGCACCGCGGCTTCGCCACGCAGGGGAAAGACAGTGAACGTTATACACACAATCAGCAGGGGCTCAACTCACATAGTCAATCAGAATATCAATCAAGATTCACCTACCAGCAGAGGCAGACTGGCCCTTCTCTGAGCCAGGGGAGCAGGACTCTGCTTCGGAGTCTGACTTGGAGGCATCACCCTAATCAATCAGAGAGAATCAGTGAGAGGGAGAAAGAAGAGGGGGAGAGAAGTAGAGAGGGAGAGGGGGGCGAGAGGGATAGAGAGGAGGGGGAGAGAGAGAAGAGGGAGAACAAGGTAGAACGGTTTATTGAAAGCATAAGAAGGAGGAGGGAAAGAGGGAGAGGAATACAGTGTGAGGTAGAGAAGAATCGTGCCATATCAAACTACAGATCGCAGATGTTTCCAGCTCTCCTAGTTTCCATCAGCAGTGTTGCATGCTGCTCCAACTAGAGATTCTTGTTTTATACCACACTGACACATTAAGAGGACTGAATCAGCCAACCTACAATTCTCTTGAAGTCTCTGATTATGCATTTATAATATTAAGTCCTTGTGAAGTATTTCAATAATAATTGCATTCATCCCAAATAAATGTAAAATATGTAATTTTTAGAAACATAGCTTCAAATATATTATTCAGATTTTACAATATTTTGCAATATTACTTTTATTTTTATTTTTTTACCATGCATTAGAAAAACACAAACAGGTATAGACCATAATATAATATAATCTTTATCACATATTAACATTGCTAATTTACTGCCAGGCATTGCACCAAATTCATAAGACATCTATTTTAATCAAATATAGCAGATAACAGAGAGGGTGAGAGAAAGCAGTGTTAATGTGTGGTATAATACAATATACATCACCCTTGAGTACCATTTGATAGAAATAGATCACTCATGTGTACAATTAGTTTTGATAGCCAATTGTTCAGTGAATCTGCACTGTATAAAGGCTTAATGCATTACATTAATACAGAACCTTTTGCTTTAGTTCTTTTGTCTATATTTTCCCTATGGACAAATTGCAGGCCAATTACCCCCTAGAAAATATATAACATGTGCAACTTGTAAAAAAAACAGGCCCTAAAACTACAGCAACAACTTATCAAGTACATTAATTATTTTATCCCATTGCAGTGTCTCTAAGCTTGTCAGTAAAATTACTTTTAATCAATCTGTATCTTTGATGTAATGTGGTAATTACATACATGCCAACAGTCCCTATATGGTCGGGACAGTCCCGATTTCCTAGCAAATGTCCCGTGTCCCATAGGAAGAAAGTCCCGGTATTTACCCATAGAAAAAAAAATATATATATTCTGCACAGTAGAGTTAGTGAAAAGCAAATGCTGTGCGGCTGACACATCTGCTGATCACTAACTTATAAAAAGGTAAGAATGCCTCATTATGTCTATTATTACTATATTGATGGTTGTGTCCAATCGAGCTTGGGGGGAGGGGGAGGGTACTTCTATTATATGGTAATGAGTGTTTTTTGCATATGACTCCTCCCATGTGTTTGATGTGTATAACCCCCTCCCACCGCCCGCAAGTCTCTTGTGATATAAGCATGTCTTTTCTTGTGCAATGTAGTCATTATTTTACTTCAGGAGCACTCCCCGGTCTGTTGTGTGTTTTCTATAGCAATTTGGGATGTGAAGCGGGCCGTGAAGTCAAAAAATTTTGTTATCAATTTTTATTTTATTTCACTAGAATGTATGTGTCAGCCAGTGCCAGCTGTAGAATTGCTGTTAGTCGATTGTTTTATGAGTGCAAGAGAGAGTGATCTAATAACTGTTGACATCAGTGGTCTACTCTAACAAATGTCTTGGGAATCATGCATCTTTTTGCTTGTTACAAAATGACGCATAGAGACTCTCCGTCTTCAAACAGGCTCTGAAATAAATGGACCAGCGACTTTGATTAACTCTTAACTACTGAGGTGACATGACAGAAATCACAACACAAATAACAGATTCCTGAGCAGCATCAGTATTTCAAAGAGGATATTAGGTAGCTTTTTATTTGGAGTATTTGTTTATTTTTGGATACGTCTGTGCTTTCACCAGGGTTCAGGAGCTGCTCTTCTGTTCTAGTAACTGAACTCAGGAGAAAGAAGCTTTATACATACTTCTCAAAACAGATTAGACACATGATGTTATTGCAATAAAATCACTTAGAATGATTGTAAACACCATAATAAGGTAAAGGGACAGTACACAAAAAAAAAATTAGAAAATGTAATTTGCTCTTTAACACAAATTATCTTCAAACTGATTTATTTCCTAATTCAAACACTGAGCTGCTTCCCATTGATGTTGCATTTCTTAATTTACGATAATGGTAAATGTGTTTTATAGAATATAAAACTGTGTGTTCCATAATTTCACTATTCTTATGTAATATCCATACACACCACCACATTTCAAACATGAACAATACACACCACCACATTTCCATCACAAACAGAAAACACAATGCAAAGTGTCTTATTTTACAAAACACAACAGTAGCAAGCCAGTACAACATTACAAAACATAAATAAATGAAAAACTCAATTTCCCATCATTCCACCCTGTATAGAGCAGCTGTGATAGAATGAACCCAGCAGAGCAACATTACAAAGCATCATGGGTTAAAGCCAGCCTCCCCTTTTGCTGGCCTTTCAGCCAATCAAAAGGGAGTTTCAGCTTCTCCAATGTTTGGCCACCAGCATGCCCATCAACCTACCTAGTAATCACCCCAATTTATTTTCTTTGCACCAAAAAGACGTAGGCAAATAGATTAGCATTGTCAACCCTGAGCTTGGTTACCTGTCTCCCTTCTCCCAGTTTGACTTTCTGAGTAGAAAAGCGCAGACAATCTTGAAAGAATGCCCTGGTTAGTACCTGATATAATTAAATGGAAAATATTTTATAGGGTTTAGTTTATTATAAGCAATTACATCATATGCTACAGTACACAAAACTAATTCCAAAACGAGGGTTTGTGCTGGAGAGTACAAAATGAATAAAAAATGAGAAAGTCTTTATTTCCCCTATACTTCTCTTTTCATATTAGCAGCAGCTATTTTGTTGGTGCAGTTAGGGTGGGGTGGGTAAAGAAAGAGGACTTCTGAGATAAGGGCAATAGTGAGCCAGACAACTAGAGGGAGGGGCTTCACTCTCCTTCTGTCCAATCACATCATCTATTACAGCTGCTATGACAATACAGTCCGGTATGTGACATCTTTGGAACACACAGTAAAGATGGCTCTGGATAAATGTTCATAAACACACTTGCTTGAAAGTCCCTTTCCACTCTTTCCACCAGTCTCATAAACTCTAGATGCTTTAAGAGGTTTGAAAGCAGAACTCTGGTCTTTTTATTAGACTTGTAAAAAGTAATGATGTTTGTAAAGGCTGGGAACTTTCATCTCTGTTGCCTCAGAATTGTTTCACATCTATCACAAAGAGCCCACTCCAATTAACTTTTAGCTGGAAAAAGCTTTTCAGGAAAGTGATCTAATGTCTTCATCATGGATACACACTTTCTTACAATGAATTTAGCAGAACTATCAAAACTCAAAGTTGCAAAGGGCTTCGTGGTGCATCGGCACCTTTCCTGAAGAGTTTGGTCTCAGCCTAGCCGTGTAACCCATATTGTCCAATGCAACCCCAGCCTGTGTGAGTGTTTTCAAGGGACTTCACAGCAAGCCTGCTTCAACACAAACACAACCACACATGACAAGCCGCCACAGAGGTATGGCTTCTGCGCTGTTAGTTTCCATGGTGATCATGTCATGCGACCAGCTACATACCCCCGAGTCCACAGGCAGCTGAATACAGCTGAGAGGCCCAACCACTTCCTCCCGCCTCGGGACCTCCTGGAGACAAAACGTGTCATTTTGAGGGAAAAAAACGTATGTTAGAAAACTAAAGAAACTTCTTAAGGGGGGGATTAGATCAAAATACTCAACACTGATTTAAAAGCCAGGCTATTAGGCTCTTCTATGACACTTTTCAATCAGACTGTCGGAGGACACATCCTAACACTAGAGAAGAAGTGGCAAAGGAGTTCACATTTCATTTAAAACTGTCTGATGCACCTCTAAGAACAGGGAAATAACCAGTCAATTCAACTTCCAGAGACTTAATATACATGGGTTTTAACAATGCCGGGACATGGTTTATTCATGTTTGAATATTCTTTCAAAATTTAAATGAGTATTCAAACATACTTTTAGTTTAAAATTAGCTAGAAAACAAAAGTATAATCGTACCATTTCAATAAAGTAAATCACCCAGAAGCATATCAAACCTGCACCCCATCAAATTGCCAATTAAAGTACAATATTGTTTATTTATTTCATTTATTGTAATCATTGATTTTCTTTGCATCTTTTTGATACAGCCATTTATAAATTTTGTTTTATGAATGAATACTAACATGCTCATTTTCTACCATGTTTTTCTATCCAATTTGAATTACCCACAATCGCCTCTTTTCACCATAAACAACGATGCTCCAAGCTACTGAACCCTGGAGATGAGGGCCCAGCCTCATTCGTCTCCTATTGGAACACTAGGGGTCACTGGTAAACTATCATCCCTGACTACGGCTCTCCCTGTGGGTCCCCAGCAAAGCCTGATGTGACCGGGATTCAAACCAGTCTGCACGACACCCTGCACGCCAAGAGGTAATGCTTCTGCTAGGGGAGATGCTGGGGACCCTTAACAGGGTTATTTTGAACTCTGTATTTTAGTTGTTTGTTCATGTGTCTGGAAGATTGAAAAGGTAAAAGCGCAGTTAACAGAGCAGCAGAGTATTTCTTGATTGAATCTACCCCAAAAGAGTAATATCTGGGTTCACATTATGATCAGGGAAACCAAACATTAGAGGAAAAAGATCCCAATGCGTTCCACATAGTGCATTAAGAAAATAAAAAAGACACAAATCATAGAAGTTTATATTGTCATTCTGTGTGATGTTTAAATGTATTTTTGCTTCAAGGCAGACTTTAAAAAAAATACATGACAAAAGTAATTTTTGACCTGAGAATATTCCAATGCAGTAGAGTGTGTTTTAAGGATATGAGTGTATAGTCCTGCTTTCATGTTGCTGCAGATGTCTGAGTGTGGCCATGGTAGACGGGTACTCGTCACACACAGCCAGGTTAACAGGGAGGCAGGTAGAGGGGACAGTGCAAGGAAGCCTTGCACTGCTCTCCTATTTATATATTTTGCTACAGATTGGGTTGGATTTGTTTAGGCAACAGACATTCTTCTCTTCATTAGTCACTGGGGCCTGAGTGAGAACCCACCCCATTTCATGTTAATAGACTGGAAAAAAGCTTTAGGTCAAAATTCAGAGGAAGAAAAAACAGTGCTGCCTGACACAGTGGCTCATTCTTGTAAACAGTGCTGCCTGACACAGTGGCTCAATCTTGTAAACAGTGCTGCCTGACACAGTGGTTCATTCCTGTGCATTTCACCTCTGAAGGTCTGTCGAGGAAGCTCAGACCACAGCTGAAATGTAGCCAGTGCCTCTGTCCATGAAATTTATTTGCATTTGAAAATACATATCTGGTATTTCACTTGGTTAAATTGATTAAGCTAAAAACAACCATGTATTTACAGACCAGGCTAAACAAAGAGCTCTTCTGAACACTGGAGAGTGCAAGAGCAATCACACACAACGAGTAATGGAGGGGCTTAGAGACGGGGTGCTGTGTCTAAATTCAAATATAAATGAGCCTTTTCACTTTGACACACTTTTTAGCCCAAACATTCAGTATTAACAAGACATATAATTGTTTATGTGTAATAAAAGCTATTGTTATAACAGTAACAATACTAATGTGTGTGTTTATTTAATAAGTTTTTTGTATTTTTTTTTACAGCCTTCAATAAAATGCGCAAAGACAAGTTTGCCAAGAGAATGCACTGGCGATTAAGAAAATAATAAGGCTGTATGAACCGCCCATAAAGTATAGAACAGAAGGTTATAAATTAATTTGAAACAGACTGGGATCCTTAATTAAAAGAAACCTCAAGATAAAGTATCAATGCATAACATATCTGTTTGCAATCTGGGGAATATCTGATATGCATGCTTGCCTTGATTTGCATGCGCTGACTGCTGTGAGGCATGCTGTGCCATTGATCTCTCACGTTCCACAATGGTATTGCTGTGCGACACAAACCTGAAAGACTGCATTGAAAAGCCAGTGTTAAGATTTTGTCACTGGGCTAAGAGCTTTTTCCTCTCTCAAACTGTGTCGATGGTCGGTCCCAGAGTATGGGGTACAGATATTGTATTCTGCATGAACTCGTACCATACAACAAATCCACTTTCCCTGAGGATCTGGGAAGGAGCTGTAATCATGGCAGAGAGCAGGGATAACAAACTGAAACGAGACAGTGGCTGGAATATCACGATGATGTCATGAAAGAGCTATTCCTTCACTGGCACTGGAAGGTGGGTTAAGTGATCCCCGGAGTGGGGTCTGACTTCGAGAAAATAAACACCCTGAATGGTGCAGCCAAGACGCATTAGAGTCACTCTTTAATCTGTCAGCCAAGTAATACCCTCCTGCAAAGGAGCCACAGTGCTGCCAATTGGACTGGCTGTCTTGACCAGCAGCTGTGAAGCCCTACAGATTTCAAACATCCCTTCAATAATATTACTACAAATTATCCTGCAGAATGATTCCAGCAACAGGCTTTAACTAAAGTGCTTAGAGCTGACAAAATAATTCCATGAGCCTTCCCTCTGTATTTGCTATATAGGTCTCAAATGTAGCTTAGATGTGTGTTTCCTACAAGGTGAAACGCATCGATGTTCGAAAGCCTTATTTTTAGGTAGTCTTGCACTTCCTTGATCACGTCACAGTAGTCCCCTCCCCTTCTTTCCTGTCATTAACCAGCTTCTCCCCATATAGACGGACAAGCTTTGCAGCCAGTGACACACTTTAACAAACGGCTTGGGTGAAATGACCTAGGAAGTACAACAGTGACAGACTACCTAAGGCATGCAAACTGAGAACTTCCTTTAAACTAGTGCAATACCAGAGACTATTTATTAAAAAGAAAATCAATTTTATTTTTATTTTCCTTCCCTGGATACCACTGCAGTCTGAGATATGACTCAGTTAGAAGCTTTGACCTTTTGTTTGTGTGATTTCTGAATTCTCCTTCGACCGTACCATTCATGCAAAAACATGAAGTTATACAATTAAAAACAAAACAAATACAAATAAAAGACAGCATTTTTTTGTATTTTTTGTTCAGCCTTCAATAAAGTGCTCAAAGACTAGTTTGTGAAGCGAATGCACAGCAGTTAAGGAAATAATAAGGCTAGATTAACCCCCATAGTACAGAGCAGAAGATTATGTTTTTCTCATTATGGAGTGATCACAAAAGTTGTAAAAATATTGCAAATTGTGGAACTGTGAAAGAAAACAATTCCACAATTGAACTTAATAGTTGCCTAGATTGGTTCAGTTTACACTATGGTTTTAAAAAACAAATCAAATCAATCTAAGGTACAGTTTTGACCCTGTTCTTGCCTAGGTGCTGTGTGGCATTTTGTTTATGACATTGGCTCCAGCTCAGATCAGTTCCCAGTAATGTACTTGATGCCAAGGCTCCAAGACCAATCTGCCCTCCCCTCCAAGGGCTTTGTGTCTGCCTTGAAACTGCCCCCGGGGAGGGGGCAGTTTTCTTCCCTCTGATTAGCTTTGTTACCCTAACTATTCATCCTCCTTTTATTGGTTCATGGTTTATTGATTCATGATTATTTTTTATGTTAATTCAGGGTTATCTACATATTTACATACAACCCTACAGACAAGCTGCTGCAAATAAAAACACTTCAAAGTAGTGTTGGGTAACGATATGAAAACTGTATTTCGATATCAAGAATATCGAAAGTCTTCCAAAACACAGAAAAATAGAATAACACAATTGCAATATCAAACATATTAAAAAAAAAAACATATACAGATGTAAACAGATATTTACATATGAAAAGCAATAACTTACTTTAACTTAGCGGTGCTTTGCTTCACAGTATCCATGGAGAAAAACAAGGTCTTGTTACATTGCTTTACTATTACATCATCAGCCACCTCAAAACCGAAATATTTCTACACTAGTTTAGCTAATCCGGAAGTAATTGAATCTTCAGCTGCTCTGCGTCTACATGTTGACTCATGACACCTCCAAAAGTATTAAGTACTAAGTCATGCCGAATTTTGCATTATTTTGAGAAGTGTCTTCTCAAGTGTTTTAAAAGTACATATCATTTATAATACCGAAAATTCACATTTTATCGAACAATATTGATATCATATCAAAAGTTAGATATTGGTGCCCATCACTACGCCAAAGCTCAAGCTCAAGTATTAACTGTGCAGTATGGGAGTTTAATGACTATTAACTGCGCAGTGTGGGACTTTATCACCAGGGTGCAGCAGTCTTAAAGGTCACTTCCTTTTATTTTATCCTCTCGAACAAAACAATAAAGGTAGAGGACCCTTTTTAAAGCTTTTTTTTAAGATTACTGGAAATATATTTTTTTCTGCCTAAAATTGTAGGTTTGACAATTGTCAATTGACAGTTAAAGGTGAAAAACTGAAGTTCTTTGTCTAAATATTGTTTTCCAGTGAACGATCTACTGTGTACCCCCATCTGAGATAGGGTCATAATATAATATGAAAACAGAAAAAAAAGTATTTTCTGATTACTAGGCTTTAGTACTTATATATATATATATATATATATATATATATATATATATATATATATATATATATATATAAAATGCTTACCTACCAATGTGATGGATATGCCTGCTTTTTATCAGACTCCAGTAAAACTGCACCCTGATTAGTAAACAATGCAACCCCTAGACAAGGGTATGTTATTCTGTATTTTAAAATGAACATTTGTTACAAAAAAATTTAAGTGGGTCATTAAAAAAATAAAATAAACAGGACTCGATTTGCTGGCTCAGAAGGCATAGGGAAGGAGGAGGGGCTAGAGTTCAGCCAATTACTGTTAATGGAAAACTGCTGTTAAACTAATTAAAATAAAATAAAATTAAAACTAGAAATGCTATGTAAAATTATTGCAAAATCCAGACCAATAAGTGGCAAAACGAGTCCAAAAACAGGTTATGCTTTTGAAAACAAAACTAGGGTTCTAATTTAAAACAGAATCAGAAAGCAATTCTCAACAAAAGTCGTGCATTTCTTCCAACAAATACAGAAGTGTAGAGAGAAAACAGACAGGCATTTTGCATAAATTTAAAAAATCTGGTAGCATGCAGAACTATGTGAATACTGAATAACACATTAAATGTGTGTTTTTTAATTTTATTTATTTAACTCGAATGTTATGGTTTAACACTTAGCTGGACATTTAAAATGCTATCTGTGTCTTGTGCAGTATCGAATCCAGCCAGAATAAGCACATTGTTTTGAAGTGAATATTTCCAAAAACTAAATTTGATTAAAGCAGAAAAGTGACATTTATATCATGCAGTCTAAAATGACTGTTAGCAAAATGCTTACATATTGGTGTTTAGTGCAGTCGTCTGTTCATGTTAATCAGCTGCCAGATAGCTTGTTGATGGGCACTCGATATATGATATGAACACACTCAAAATCCAATTTTAGACACTTCCCAATCCAGTAGTTAGGGATTGATTATTATTATTATTATTATTATTATTATTATTATTATTATTATTATTATTATTAAATCCGCGGTTCCATTTTTGTAATAATAATAAATAATTAGCAGCGTACATGCGTAGACTAATGCAATTACTCGACAAAGGACTTCTTCAACGAATTAGTCAAAAAACACATTAGAAGCATTACAAGTAAAGATAACAAAGTCGTGTATGCTCCAGCGAAGTGATTTCACTGTCTAAGTAGGGCGGCACAGCTGCCTGCTAAATCAATAATACTGTTATTTAAAAACATAAACTTAGATAAAACACACTGAACTCATTAAACTAAACTACAAACACTGAATATTTAAACTCCAGAAAGCAAACGTACCTAGTAAATACTACACATGTTTAAAAGAAGGAACATCATACAATGATTATAATTTATTTTCTTTCTTTTTACCCTACAGACTGCAGAACCACTGCATTGCTACTGCATTTAAATATGTAATTTAGTTATTTGTGCACTCAACGCTCACTCTGTCAGTAGCCGATTGGGTGTTTATAGTTAACCTCGCCTAACAAAGGAAACGTACATCAGTACGGCTGTGGTTTTATTTGAAAGGAGATTCAACATTGTTAATTCGACTGCGATGCCGCAAAGTACTACAATATGGGAAATAAATAAATAAAAATCTGTTGTCCGCCATTACAGGACTTTTTTCGCGTAACCCCTGAGGAGCGCTCGAGTACCCCCAAGGGTACGCATACCTCAGTCTGAAAACCGCTGATCTATAGTAATGGCTATATGTAGTTTCTTAAAGAAATTATTGCTAATAACTGATGTTTTGTACCAATTGGCTGAAAATTAAAAACAAACAAACAACAAACAAACAAAAAAAGTCTTTCAACGACTTTAGTAAACTGGGACACAAGTTCTGTTGGTTAACTTTTGTTTTTGGTAACTAGTTTTTGCTATATTTATCAGAACTATATTCCTCATAAATTAAAGTTATCTAAACTAAAAGACACTAAAGTTCAAGTTCAATTTAGGTTTTTGTCCCAATTGGGTCAAGTTTTTAAAACTTTTTTTTTTTTTTTTAAGTTTGTTTTTGTAAGGGGTACATGCAAATTCTCGTGTTTACTAACCAGTCACTGATTAAAGTTTTTTGCATGAACCAAACATGATTATATTTGATTATTAACAAATTTCTTAATTATTGTTACTGGGAATACTCCGGTACTAACAGTAGTAACTAATCCATTGCTCCAGTCTAATCCCCTTGAATGAATGGAAACAGTGCCCCCTACTGGCTCACCTCAGTCTGGAACCCCTCCACCAGGATGGCGACCAGCAAGTTGAAGAGCACATAGTTCCCGAAAGTCATGAGTGCGATGAAGTACAGAGCTGCCCAGGGAGAGGTGGAGGCCATGCCATTGTACAAGACCTTGTTCCAGTCTTCCTGCGTCAGGATCTGCAGGGGAGAGGTACACACTGGGTGAGGAACCAGCACGGAACAGCATAAGACAGTCCAGCACTTACTCACACAGTGACCAAAAGAGACCATATCCAGGCTTTCAATGCAGTCTCAGATATAACATTTATCTTAACTAAGGTATTCTTCTTGGTTTTTGTTTAGAATCACCGGGTGACTTTTTAAAAATGTTTAAAGCACCTCTCAAGAATGTCTAAGTGCATGTGGTACACCATTGTGTAAGTAATAACCTGCCCTCACTGCAACAAATGCTGTATTAGTTGAGACAGCACTGATCCACCTTTTAACAGCTCAATTCTCCAATAAGGTTTATGGGAGTTCGTGAATCAGAGGACCTGAATGACCTAGTCCTGTAAGTCTTTGTGATTCACTATGAGACATGAGCACCCTGGATCCTTATTGGAGGATTGCACCGATAAGGCGGGTCAAAGCATATGATTGACATACACCTTACGCTCACACAGGATTGTTTTCCTTGGCCCTCAAACTCAGGCACTCATTATCACATTAAGTGACAAAGCCTCGAAAAGCAAATACATTCCTCTAATAAAGGTGAGTGGTTTCTAAGGGTATTGTGGGCACTCAAAATATCCACAATAATATATATGGCATTTACACAAATTAAATGCTGATAATTGGAATATATAAACACAAGTGTGTGACTGCATAATAACTATATAATACCATATAAATGACAGTGATTAGTAAATAGTTACCAGTAATGCTCCAATAATTCCCTCATGATTGCAGTATAATGGCCTTTTACAATATTATTCTTTCCTAGCTCAATAATTACTTATTGCTGATACAGTATGTGCCCAGAAAGTGTTCATCTAGAACTTCAATAGCATGCAATCTTAGATTGAGAGTATCACCAAAAGTAATGCATGTAAATTTGCTACAGTATGTCACCAGACCTGGGTGCCCAAGTGCTGCGGGGTGCGGCCATGTGCTCATCCTGCCTTGCTAGTTTGCAGATGGTCCATGCTGCCAATCGCTGTTATCCTAATGTATTTTGGGATGTTCAATCTGTTTAATGTTTAACTTTACAATAGTGTCCACGTGGTACTCCTTACCTGGAAGACTGTGACAATGGCCCAGAGAAGAGAGTCAAAATTCTTCCTGTCTGGCAGCGTGTCTCCATCTCTCTCAGAGCCAAACTTACAACCAAACAGGTGCATCCCCAGAATACTGAATCAGGGACAGAAAACAGCTGTTATAGAGAAGGGTACAACATATCCCATTGCAATTGCAAATTAAACCTGTGCAATCTGGAGTTAGCCTGTTCTTATACAGCTGTTGAGATGTGCTTACTGTAGTGCTGTAGGTATTTTGCATCGTTCATCTCTCAGATAGCATGCAGAATGACGTTATAATAGAAACCAGCAAAGCTAGTTCAAAAAACCAGTGTACCCTTGAACTGCAACCAAATCAATAAACTCAAATAACATTTGGATCATTTTAAACTTCTTTCACAGGCTCAAGCAACTGGTCCACTTGAGCTGCAATATCACAGTGCTGTAACTCCCATGGGTTCTCAATGGGGTTCCAGTGAACTGAATGGGTTCTCAATGGGGTTCGAGTGATCTGAATGGTGTCTCAGTGGGGTTCCAGTGAACTGAATGGGGTCTAAATGGGGTTCCAGTGAACTGAATGGGGTCTAAATGGGGTTCCAGTCCTACCTGAATATGAAGATGAAGAGCATGAGCAGCATGCAGAAAGTGGCCACATTGTCCATGGTCTTCATGAGCACCACCAGCTGCCTCTGCAGAGCCGGCATGAAGCGCACCAGCTTGAGAACACGCATGAGCCTGAAGGTGCGGAGCACAGAGAGACCGCCGCCCTGCTGGCCAACAATCTCCCAGACACTGAGGGGGGGGCAGAACACATACACAGCTCAATACATGCCACAGACAGTTTACAGCTCTGAAAGACACATTGTGACTCATGATTTATTCCTTCATAAGTAAGGGGCTGATTTGATTAACCAATACCTTGTCAGGAATAAGCCACAGCTGATTTTTTTCAAATAATTTTACCAGGCCTGCATCAACTACCTATCTGTGGTTATCCCAGGATTACCCCTACAGTAAGTGATTAACATAATCCAGATGGAGTCTCTGGTACATTAAAATGAAAAATCCAGCTGTGGCTTATAGGTTGATGAAAACGACCCCAACTAGAACTAAATAAATATGTTAGTCATACAAAAATACACAGTATACAGTAGGGGCATGCCCAAGACTGGTGTGCTGTGTTTAGCTCTCAAAAGAGTTAACCAATGCATATGTATGGTAACTATATTTATGGGATTTGATTAGTGTTTATTCAAAAATGAAATAAAATATTGGTGGAAATAATAATTTTCTGCAAAAAATACTGTAGACTGCCAAGGCAAAAAAAAAAGATGCGAGTGCTAAAGTGGCAGTAGCTGGCATTTTTCAATTTGTTTTTCAGGTTGTTGTTAATAATGGTGTGATACGATACCAGACCATACATCAGTTTCACAGCCAGCAATCTCACTGAAGGAATTACTTCTTAAACACTTAGACTAGCAGAGCTGATTTCTACAAAACTAGACCATCCTGTCTTGAAACATTGCTTTTTTACACCGGCAGAAAGAAGACAGATAAGTAATAGAAGCACTGGGCCCAGTTGTTTTCAAACCCATTATTATTTAGGCATCATTAACATTGTGCAAATGTACTGTAACAGGTTTTCAGTAAAAGCTAAACAAAAGCTATGTGGAAAACCAATAATATGAAACCCATACTTTTGTATATCTGGGCTGTCACTTATGTGACTGATTCCCTATAAACTGCAACCTTGACATGTAATCTGTCACAATGCTCTCAATGGCACTTCTGGAGGCTCTGTTAGTGGGTGCTTCCATATCTAAAAGCCTCAAAAGTGATGACTTCCTCTAATCAATGCAATGCTATTGATTATGTATTGGTGAAATTACGAAAAATAAAACTACATTCTATTTGCGTGCCAATATATTAGAAAATATATAATTTTTTCCTTATTATAAAAATTGTGTTTCATTTTTTTTCCAAAGGAAAAATACAAATTTATAGAGACATCTAATCTTAGACTGGCACAATCTGATCTTATTTAGCGATCTTCCCAAATGTAATGCGATCAGTTTAACAATGCGTAGTGTGCAGAACATTGCACATGTGCTGTGGGATATTTTACACTGTGTACATTTTAGCATTCCATGTCTTCCCTGTGTAGATTCTCTATTGTTGTTTCTGCTGAGATTATTACTTACCAGGCTTATTAACTATTCCAGCAAAAAAACCCAAAACAAACAAACAAAAAAACCTACTCCTAAAAGCTCAATTTCTGAAGTGAGGAGGTCAGGTGCTAGGGGCTTGCAGCTGTGCTCTCTATCCCCTCTGTAACTGCTGCTGTTCACGAGTTACTAAACAGAAAATCTCTATCCCAAATCATCTCTATTCCAATCAAGTTTGAGACGGGAAAGAAATTACCGTCAACAATAAACAGGAAACACATTGAAACAGGTAGGAAATGAACTAGAAAATGGAGATGATATAAAGTGTTTTAATAAACTCAAATTGATTTTATAGTGTGCATTAAACACACACACAAGAAATCATGAACATGGGAGTTTCCTGCAGTTGAGGAAGCCTAGTGACTGCAGGCCAGTTGCTCTTAACTAAAGCAGACAGTTTGACCTCCACAAACACATTGAGCCAAATCACTCAGAAGGAAAAGCACACAGTGAAAGTGTGCAGTGAAATCCAGCAGGACTGGCTGCCAGCACTGACAGTAAGTGTAGAAGTGGGACCTCCTGGAAGAGGGCCAGGGTTCTGATATTTATACAGAGGAATCGCTGCTCTCCAGACAGGTCTCTCGAGTCTCAATATACACTACAGCGCTGTATATACTCCATGGATAAATAATGGCTTTATTCAACTAAGACAAATGTAGAATTACTGCAGAGCACCAAAGTTTGTCTTTAAATATCAGGTGTGTCTTCTAATGGAATGCATTTTTGTCTAAATAATGTTGGTTTTAGTTATTATATATTTATTTTTAAATATTGGTTGATGATTTCCATTACATGAGTAGGTGTTAAAACTTCATGCTGATATTGGACTCAGCTCTCACCAAGATAAGCACCAACTAAGACATAGCTTCTTTTACTGTAAACTAACGTGATCCATCTGCGTTTCCTTCCATCTGATGATGTAGATATCCTTGTCTGGTGTTGATGGCTGAAGAGTAATGCTGGCTCCAGGGATCAACCACAGTGAGGCCTCCCTAGTACATCAGCATGACAACCGTCTGGACTGAGCTGAGTAGGGTACTTCTCTGGGGTCTTCAAGTGGGCACCTTCCATCTTCCTTAAGATCTTAAGCTCAACAGTGATTCTGGCATCCCCGTCTCTGTTAATCCCAGCTTACTTACCTTCTTTTACATCGACGTTGCTTTCTTTCTACTGTGCCTGAGGTCCCCAACCAGAATCTTTTCATTTCGACCAGAGCCAGTTGCTGCTCCTCACTGCTGCTCCACTTACATTCTTCATTATGCGTCGCAACTCTTGACCATGGAATCCGATGTTTCTGAGAAACCGGGTTGTAGAGTGTGCCACAAATCCTTGACAACCCACTCCCACTGGGTAAACCTGGACTCCCCGTCCTCGCTGTTCCACTTCAGCAGCTAGTTGAGAGTGCCAAAGTTTCTTCCTTTCATGCGCCTCATCCACAGCATCTTCCTAAGGCACTGTTAACTCTACAAGATGTGCTAATCCAGACCACAAGATAATATTGGGTTGAAGGTTAGTGGTGGAAATCTCAGGTGGGAAAATAAGCCACTGTCCAACATCTGCCAGCATTTTCCAGTTTCTAGCAGATTCCAGTTATCCATGACAGGTTTTGGTTTTAATATCTTTTCTTGGTGGTTGCTCCCCGGGACAGGGGAATGTTATTCTTCATGTGTAATATATTGCTGGAATTGGTGGCAACCTGTCAGCCATGCTGCACTTGTCTTCCAATGCTAAGGCCAAACATCGTAGCACCTGGTCATGACGTCAAGTAAACCATCCTTGGCTAAGACCCACCTTACATCCTGTCAAAATGTCTTAATGTAGCTAGCGATGAACACAAAGGACACTACTGATCCTCTCCTACCCATAGATTAAGGTTCTGTAGTGATGGGAGAACATCATATGTTGACCTGATGTGGAAACTGATCCTGCTCTGTTCCATTGTCTATAGATCTCACCAGCCGATCTTGCATTGTTCCACACTCTCCCATCTCGTCCATTCTCCCTGCTTGGCCTGGGAAACTGCCCTCATGCACATCATCCTCTCCTCTTGCTTTTGCACCTCATTGACTACCAGATTCCTCCATTGAGCTGGGGCTGCTTTGTGTCATGTAGGAGCAGCTTAACTGAGACCAGGGCCTCTTCTTCCATGCTGTACTTGCCCCATGATATCAGTAATACAAAGCACAGCCTTTGCACCTTCCACAGCTTCCTTTGCCGCCCACTTTCTTCCAGTTTTCAACACAGGTGCTGCATCCATCACACATTCATCGTGTGACTCTACCAATGTCATTTCCAATCGAACTTACGCACTTAAACTCCTCAGTTAGAGCTGAGACTGGCAGCTGCAGTATCCTTTTACCATACAGTCCCACTCTTGCGAGACAGAGTGGAACTCTTAACCATTTCCTGACGTATGAACTGATGAATGCTTCCAGCTTCTCTACTGTTGTCAATGAAACCTCATACACAGTGAGTGACCACAGAAGTCTTTGCAGTAGACCAAACTGAAATCACCAGAGTTTAAGTTTGCCCGGTAAAGTGCTGCTGTCTATGCTCTTCAACCCTTGCACTGCTTGTTGTCTCACTTCTCCCACACGAACTGTGGGCTTTAGGTCACCATCATACCATCTCTCAAGACTTTTCATAGGCTTTTCAGACACTGTTGATATTGCCTCACCATTAATGTAGAACATCTTATTCACTACCTTACCTTTAATTATAGAGATGCTCCTTGACTTACTGGGCTTGAATTGCATCCGTGCCCATTACTTGTTCATTTAGCAGACACCTTTATCCAAGGCCGACTTACAGAAACTAGGGTGTGTGACTGTGCATCAACTGCAGAGTCACTTACAACAGCTTCTCACCCGAAAGATGGAGAACAAGGAGGTTAAGTGACTTGCTCAGGGTTACATAATGAGTCAGTGGATGAGCCAGGATTTGAACCTGGGACCTCCTGGTTACAAGGCCTTTTCTATAACGACTGGACCACACAGCCTCAATGTTATTGATTAGTTTGCCCAATAACTGATTAGTGCAGTGTACTTTTGTTGTAATGATTGCCATGTGATCCATGTATGCTCTAAATGGTGGCAGTCGCATTCCAAAAGCCAAGTGTTCTCCTCCCACTACGCCCTAATAATGACTTTTGTTGCCATGGTAAAAGCCAGTAGAAAAATGGTGCATCCTGCATTATTCCAATTTCTAGACATTGCCATGTAGTGGTGAATTCTTAAGTTGAAAAACAAAATCGCAAATCTCCGAAGTAGGCTTTCACTAAGTTTGTTATTGTCTTTGGTACACTGAAAAAATCAAATGCTGCTCAAAGAAGTTCAGGTGGTACTGAACTAAATGCATTAGCTAAATCCAGGAATGTCACATGGTTCTCCCTCCTCTCCTTTTTAGCTGTTTGTATTTGCTGCCAGATCACACTGATGTGCTCTAAACATTCTGCGAAACCTGGAATTCGGGCTTTCTGTACTGAAGTGTCAATGAAGCAGTTCTTTTACAGGTTAGCTGGCAATCTCTGAGCAAAAATGCTGAAGAAATTCTTGCCTTGCATGTTTAACAGGGAAATAGGGTGAGACAGACAGATACTAGTAAAATCTTTTTCTTTGGGTATAAAGACCCCACCAGCTCAGTGCCATGCTCTTGGTACATTTGTTTTTACATGCTACTTTCATCAATTTCCACAGGATTCGCAGAACACCAGATGCACTCTTGTATACTCTGTACGGAAGGCCCAGGAGATGATGACGTCCTTTCCTTTTTCACGGCTTGCTCTACTTCTGAAGGAATCGACATAGGCTCCTGCCTTTTTGAATCTGTGTGCATTTCCTCGAGATATCTCTCCAGCTCAGACTTAGTTGCTTTTAGTGTGCCATGTTTTCCCTGGTGAATAACTTCTTTGCAAATTTGAATAGGTCTTTATAAAAGTTAGTTCTCACACGCTCCTTCTTTTTCCATTTCCGTAGGTGCTCAGCTCTGCGCAACGTTGCAAGCTTATCTTTTATGACCCTTTCTAGTAGATTTAGTTCCTCCTTCTGACTTTGTTCTGCTCTCCTCCATGGCATCCTCAGCTGGCTCCTTTCATTAACTAAGCGCTCAATCTCCTGCTGCCATCTAGACTTTACAGCAATAGATTGTACTTTCTCCTTTCTTTATTAAACTCCAAACCTCTCGCTTCCATATGTGTAGATGGTAGCTCCAAATTTATCCAGCTTCTTTTTGACTGTTCCACCTAACCTTTCCAACATAAAACAGAGATCCATGTTTACTGTATCCCACGCTGCTTTCTCAGAAGCTCTTGGCCATTTAACTCCAGGCTTGTACCCATTGAGGTTCTTTTCTCTCTTACACTGGTTCATCTGACTGGGTTCAGAAGGATCATTAGGTTCATCACTAGTTGTGTTTATGCAAGTCCTCCTCTCATCTAAGACAGGTACTGATATCCTGCGAACTGTGGTTTGCTTCCTGTTACTGGATTTCATTCGACTGACTTGACTGACTTCATAAAAAGAACCGATCAATGCAAGGCCATTGTCCCTTCTCCCTCAAGCATTTCATTCTCCCTTGATGAATCTTCAAACCCCTAACCATTGTCACTTTACTCCAGCCACAGACACATACCTGGTCAAATTAATTGATCCATTAAAGTTACATCCTGCCATCCTGGCCCTGTACATAAAACCTAAACTCATTTAAAATTATTTCCCATGACTGTCTTAGATCTCAATGGCCAACTGGAGCAAGGTAAAGCTAAGCCAACTGTTTCTTGTTTTTTTCCCCAAAAAATATAGCAAGAAGAAAATCTTCAGGTCCCGACCAAATCCCCCTCTGTGCATTGTGTGCAGCCCTACTGCAAAGTTATTTAACAAACAAAGCTTTGTTCTTCAGCTGATTGTATTGCATGACAAACATTTCTTTAACTATTTTAAAATTCTGGGTGACAAATCTGTAAAATAAAAAAAAAAGATTTATTTGGTAAAAAGCCCTGCTGTGAACAACTTCATGAAGCTCTTTTCACTATCAATCTAGTTGTCCCAATGTTATGAGCAGGTTGCTGGCTGTATCTCTATGATCAGGTAGACTGTTCACCCACCTGATGACCACGATGATGCCGTCAAAGATGTTGTAGGGGTTCTTGATGTAGCCGAAGGGCCCGTACACCACCACCTTGAGCAGCATCTCCAGAGCAAAGAGGCTGGTGAAGACAATGTTACTGATCTCCAAAGCATTGGTGAACTCCTCAGGCTGGGAGACAGAAAGAGAGAAACAGAGAGACAGAGAGACAGAGAGTCAGAGAGATACAGAGGACAATATTACTGATCTCCAGAGCAAAGAGGCTGGTGAAGAAAAGCATTGGTGAACTCCTCAGACTGGGAGACAGAGAGCGAGAAACAGAGAGACAGAGATACATAGGACGATGTTATTGATCTCTAGAGCATCAGTGAGCTCCTCAGGCAGGGGGGGAGACAGAGAGAGAGAGAGAGAGAGAGAGAGAGAGAGAGAGAGAGAGAGAGAGAGAGAGAGAGAGAGATGTCCCTATGGAATACAAGGTTTTACCAGGAGAGACTGTGGAAAAGATACATGAGAAAGCTCCTAGTAAGTAAGTAAACTCAAAATGGGGCTGTAGTCATGACTGAAAACTAACTAGAGTTCAAAAGCTTTCCTTTTTAATCCCTAGATACAATTGTGCTTGAGCTGCCTGTCTTTCCTAAGGATGATTACATCTTCTTCATATATTGAAACAGTGACAGGCCATTGCAGTGTTTGCATTACCAGCCTTGCCATCCCATCAACTATACAGTTAGGGTGTTCTGTTAGTTTCGCTAGGGCTTCACTGATTAGGCTGAATAAATTTAATATTTCTATTGTATAAAGCAAAACAAGTTGTGTTAACCAAGTTATAAAACTAGGTTAAGGAAATATTTAAGCGGAAGATTCCTGGAGCAACCTGTTAATTTCTTACAATTATTTTGCTTGAAGTGGAAATACTTCAGGAGCATCCTGAGGGAGGAGTTCTCATGTTCGTGCAGAGACACACTGTAGCTATGGCCAGTCTGTGTGCACAGAGCTGTGAATGTACCCAAAGCCTTTTCAATGGACAAATCATAAACAGCAGAGAATTATTTGGATTTTGTATTGTAGGGTTTCACTGGACGCTAATACTAATATTCGCAAACTCATTTCACTTATGACCTGATCCCGACAGTTTTTTTCATCTTAAGTTACTGAACTCTTCAGTAGTTCAACAAAAAACTAAAGCAAAGCCCAAACACTGATTGCTTCAACATTGCCAGGACTCGTTAGCATAACTCATCAAGCCACAGTGTTTGGTTTTTCATTCATTCATTTCCAATGGCTTGTTATCTTTTCGCTTGCCTGCCCCCCTTGTTCCTTCTCAAAGGAGACCCGGCACTTTAAAGTCTCTTGACTCACTCAGTCAAAGGAGCTTTTAGCAGAATTAGTGAGCGAGGGGTCCTGAAGGGCCCTTATCTTGCCAGCTGCCTTTGATTACTGATTGCTGTTTCAAAAACAAAATAAAGCCAAAGCCTTGTGGTGCCCTCACATTGTACGTGGGAAAGCACCAGTATGCCACTTTGATAATCAAAATCAATGACTGTGTTGAAATAAGGAGGAAGGAGGCCAGAACAAGTCCAGTCCAGTCCAGTGACAGTGGGAAAATACCTGCCTGGTGATTTGGAACTACAGTGGATAATAACCTCAGATTAGATGTTTGTCCTGCCCTAAATTTAAAACCTGATCAGAACCCGACCCGGCCAAACAAATCCGAACCCAACCTGATCCTGAGACCTTTGAAATATTTGCATACCAGACCCGACCAGCTCCACAAACATACGCTATTGAAACTAAGAATATAATCTCATTTACTTCCTTTCCTAATAATCCAACACTGCATGATTTAAAAGAAGACAACAACGGGCTTCTTCAAAACTTTGTTACCATAAATAGCTACAGAAGATGCTCTTGCAAATTCACATATTCATTTTGGACAAGCCTATATAATATCAAACCGCTGAATTAACTTTCAACAACAAATATTACATCACAAATATGGCTTTTAACACAGCTACAGGATGAATACATCACTCTGCAGTGTGCTGCTGCAGAGGTGAATTTCTTGTATTTTTGCTGTTATAATTCAGTAATAGTTTTGCAAGATTTGCATTATAGAAAGCCACATGGACTTTTATTATAGCTGAATACAACAATGTTGTAATTTTTCCAAACTGTGGATTTAGACATACCCTTTCCAGCAATATATATATATATATATATACACTCCATCAGATGAACCCACTTTATGTCATGATGGCCATGAGGGCATAATTCATGATATAAAGCAGGTCATGATACAAACCAGGTTTCACATTTGCCTATGACAGCTCATTACGAGTGATAGAAAAAAAGAACGAAAACTAACGTTGAATTAAAGAGCAGTGTTTTAATACTGTACATTTAGTCATTTGTATTTAAACAAAGGCATATAGTTTACTGCAGAACAAATATGTTTTGTACCATTAACTGGAATTAAACAGTTTGTGTCATTACCTAAAAAAACATGAATTGTCGACTGAATAAGTGGGTTTGTGAGACGATTTTAGAGAGGTAATTTCTCACAGAACCTATGGCTTGTGGTTTTTCAAAAATTGTGAAGCAGGAAGTGAGTTTTAGGAAGTATTTGCACATAGAGGAAGAAAAAAGTACTTACTTAAAATGAAAAACTGCATAATCCACTCACTGCTAACATACTGCGACCTGATCTGAGCCTGAACCATAATATAGAAACTACACCCAACCTGACCCGACACTTATTGTCAGATCCCGTCAGACTAAGGCTCTACCACAGATACCTGAACTGTCCACAGATACAGTATACACAATATATTGAAAAAATATGGCTTAAAATATGTTCAGAGCTGGCCCTCTCTCAAGCACAGACTGCCAATTGTGCTAAACTGCGCTGGGGTTATTACCCTGGGATATAGGCTAGACGGCTGCATGTATGTACAGTATTTCATACTTTTTACATCTAGAGAACTGCTTGTCCTGTTGTGTGTGTGTGTGTTTGTGTGTGTGTGTGTGTGTGTGTGTGTGTGTATATATATATATACATGATTTGAATGTGCAAACCATCTCCAGTGGTACCCCAAAATCTCATCCATTTTCAAAGAAATGATTAAAGGCTGGGGGTGGACATTTATTGCCCATTAACTCCAGAATCATTTTTTTACTAAATTGCTTGGTGTCCACTAACCAGGAGGGAGTCCCAATCCTTGTAGGATCTGGAGGAGCGATTATCCAAATGCAATGAAACTTGGTTAGGACTTTCTTTAGCACAAATTATTGAGCTGACATGAAGTAAGCATCTGGGAATTAATGGAAACCATTTACTTGGCAGTTTTCCCGTGCTTTTCTTATATGTATACTATGCATTTACCTGAGTTTACCCTGTTTGCCATGTTTTTAATATGCTTTACCATACCTTTCTGGGATTTACAATGCTTACCTAGGCATTATAGTGCTTCCACTATGCTTGTGCTATGGTAAATACTCATAAGGGCTGATAACCCATAGATCATGGCATTCTTGTTCACCACCTTAAGAAGTATGCTGGGATCTCTGGAATCTGTCTCTCCTGAATGTCCTCTTACCTGTCCGGATGCATGCAGTCTGTTTTCTATGCTGGATGCAGTGGTGTCGCAAACCCAGTCACTTGTGGTGCCTCCCAAGGATCTGTTCTTGGGCCCCTTCTCTTCAATATCTACATGCTTCCCTTGGGTCACCTCATCCGCCAACACAGCCTCATATTTCACTCCTTTGCTGATGACACCCAGATCTACTTAAAACTCAACCCTGGAAGCCCCTTTGCCATGGTCCAGCTCTCAGTTTGCATTCAAGATATCAAGGCCTGGATGTCTGCCAATTTTCTTCAGCTGAACACCAGCAAATCTGAACTCCTAGTAGGATCTAAAACTCAACTTAAGAATCTCAATATAGCTGCTTTGAACCTCGGAAACTGTCTGCTACTGCCTTCTCCCACAGTACGAAGCCTTGGTGTACTTTTTGACAGCAACCTCTCCTTTGATGCCCACGTTTCCTCTGTGGTCAAATCTTCCTTCTACCATCTTCAAAACATATCCGAAGTCCGTTCCTACCTTTCCCTCATGGATGCAGAGATACTCTGTCATGCATTTGTCCCCTCTCGACTCGACTATTGCAACTCTCTCTATGGTGGCCTCCTGGCATGCACCATAAACCGACTGCAGCTAGTTCAGAATGCCGCTGCCAGGATCCTAACCAGATGTAAAAAACATGAACACATCGCCTGTGTCCTGCCCAGCTGCACTCTCTACCTATAAAGTTCAGGATTACTTTCAAAACTCTCTTGCTCACTGTTGCAAAGTGCACCGCCCCTGGGGTATTTATTTGTGTTGTATATTGCATGTAGTGTGTTAATGTTGGTGTATTGTAGTTGATACACAAGATAATATGGGTTATGAACATGAGTGATTTAAAATGTATATTTGTATTTAGGCACGAGGATTGCACAGCACTTCACGTGCAGGTAAAATGTAATATGTGAGCACGGGGAATTGCACTAAATAAATTCATGTGCAGTTTTACCGAGACTCCAATTGAATGATTGATTAGCAATCGAGTCTCAGTACAGCTGCATAAAAGCTGCATGTTTTCACTCACTCAGGGTTGTGTGTTTGTGAGTGGAGAACGGGTGTGGAGAGGAGAAAAGTAAAAACATAAATTAATTTAACTCACCGTATTTGTCTGTTTGTCCACTCGTTTGTTTGTCTGTTTAGTGTTAGTACGTTTTGTTTGTATATTTATTTTGGCTAAAGTGCAGTGTCCTGTGTTTTGTTTGTCTTGCAACCTTTTATTTTCTGCTCTGTTTAATTATTAAATGCTGAGCACAAGCAGCTTCACTGTTGGTTCCTGTTTCTGTTCTGATGTCATCCACTACAGCCATCTTTGTGGCACGTGGTGTCAGTACCTGGATTACCAGTGCCTCCTAGACGCAGACCAGAGCGGAAACCGCAGTTTTTTCTTTGAGGGGGAAAAAAAAGGAGTGTTGGTTTTTTTTTTGTGTGTGGGGAAAAAAAGTGTTTTTGGATTACAAAAAAAATATAATAATAATAAAGAAATGGGGAGAAGAAGCGGGAGAGGAAAGTGGCAGCAATGACTGCAGGATGAGGAGGAGGACACAGAGGAGTTCTGCCTGAAGGCTAGGAACCCAGGGCGATACAACCAGCCGTCGCCAGAATGCCCCCTCTGCGAACAGGGGCATCGCTTTTTAAGCTGTCCCTTCCACAGTTATGAAGAGGAGGAACTAGCGTCCAGATGGGAGGAGCCCAAACATCCTATGCCTGAGTGGGAGGAGCCTGAGCATCCAGCGACCAGAAGGGGGGAGCACAGGAGACTACCGCCCACAAAGGGGGAGTCGGTGCATCCATGGCCCAAGAAGGGGCAGGAGCCCAAACGTCCACAGCCCAAGAGAGAGGTCCCAGGACCTCCCACTGGTCGTTGATCTGCTGTGGGCCAGAGATGGGGAACGTTAGGAATGCTGGGAAGAACTTTACTACCCAGAGCCCTTTGTGAACCCGCCCGCTGTGGTGATCAACTACTTAGCTGCTGATATGGGATTGCCCCAGCAGGTTGCATTCCAAGTAGGAGGAGCTACGCCTACCTGCACCCTCATTGGGCTGAAGGGAGACTACTTGCAGCTCCCATCTCCACCAGCAGCGGAGGATTGCCTGCTGGTTTCGCCTCCAGAGCCAGAGGGAGAGGAGCCGTCTCCAGCGCCAGAGGGAGAGGAGCCATTGCTGCCATCTCCATCGCTAAAGGGAGATTTCCCACCGCTGTCTCCAGAGCAGGAGGGAGAGCTGCACCAGTCCCCTGCAAGTGAGGGAGAGCCACATCAGTACCCTGTAACAAGGGTAGACTACACGCCGCTCCCACTTCCGTCGCCGGGAGACTACACACTGCCTTTACCTCCACCACCACCAGAAGCAGAGCAGCAGGAGCTGCCTCTGCCTCCGCCACCTCCACCGCCAGGAGCAGAGCAGCAGGAGCTGCCTCTGTGTCTGCCACGTCCACCACTAGGAGCAGAGCAACAGGAGTTGCCTCTACCTCCTCCACCGCCAGGAGCAGAGCAGCAGGAGCTGCCTCTGGTCAGGGGCACCCCTCCCAAGTTCTTCTACCGAGGGTCCGCTGCTGCCGTCATCTGGGGCTGCTGGCTCTGCTTCACCTGGGGTCACCGGAACTGCTTCGCCAGGGGTTGCTGTCAGCTCTTCTTGGCCGCAGGGGTCAGTGTGGCCGGAGCCCCACCAGAGGGAGCTGCCGGCTATGAAGAAGAGGGGAGAGGTCAGAAGACCACCTTCCTCAGCAGCCTTTCCACGGCCAGGACTGCCCCGGATGAATGAGTCAGCTTGGAAGCTGTCAGCAGGTCTGCTGACAGCATTGCCCCTGGCAGTTTTTCCGCTGCCAGGGGTGCAACGGGACAGAGCAGCTTTTCCGCTGTGGGAGTGGACCATGATGCTGTCAGCCGTGCCACTACCGGCAGGGGAGCTGACAACATTTTCAGCCATGGGCCCAATGAAGCCTCCCTTCCCTGCCCAAGACTTTGATCTGGACTGCTGGATTTATAAGGGTGGAGGTAGCCATTGAGGCCAGGTGGGGGGGGGGGGGGGGGGGGGGGGGGTGTATGTGGCAAAGTTCTCCACCCCTGGGCTATTCATTTGTGTTGTATGTTGCGTGTATCGTTGTGGAAGGGTGGTGGGTAATTCACTGACTCAGGAGACAGGCAGGTGAACTTGACAACACCGCACAGGTGCCCAGTTTTATTTCAAGGGTGTTTGTTTCTTTAGCCTGCTGAGGGCGCTGTTGGTACGTGGTCTGCTTACCAACTATGGTAAACAGAACCACAGGAATACTAAATGATGGTAAACAGTTCAGGGTGCAAGCGCACTCGTAGGTGCTTCAAACAATAATTCAAGAATAGAAGGCAAAAAGAAAAAGGAAAAATAAAACAGTAACAAAACTACAAAGAAAAGGTGCTGTACTTTGCAGCGATATCCCAGTCGTTGATGCCCGTGCGACCCGGATCACCGACCTACTCTGCTGGCTAACTAGCCTGCTCGGCTATAATATTCCGGGGTCTGCCCAAGGGTTCCCCGCCCTCACTGTCTCACTCTGAAACACTCAGTTTCGTTCTCTCCCGACTGGTTCGCGGTCCTGGACCAGCGCTTCCGCACTCTCGGTGCGTTTAAAAGGGCAGACCTGAGGAAACAACAGAGCGTTAACTTATAGGGCTAACAATCTCCCCAAGACCCGCCTCTCAGCCATTCAGAGAGGGGGAAAGTCCACATACCCACTTTCCCACCTCCCCGTGTCACTGCCATGACTCACACGCGGTTGTTGGACGACTGCCGCCCTCTTCCTGCAGCACCGTGAACACGCCAGCAGAGTCAGCACAGATCTCTCCCTGTTACAATTGTGTTAATTTTATTGTATTGTAGTTGGTACATGGGATAATATGGGTTAAGAACACAAGCGATTTAAAATGTATATTTGTATTTAGGCACAAGGATTACACAGCACTTCCGATGCAGGTAAAATGTAATAATATGTGAGCACGAGGAATTGCACTTTATTAATTCACGTGCAGCTGTACTGCGACTCCAACTGAATGATCGATTAGTAATAGAGTCTCGGTACAGCTGCATAAAAGTTGTGTGTTGAGTGGAGAACGGATGTGGAGAGGAGAAAAGTAAAAACGTAAAGCAAATTAATTTAACTCACCGTGTTTGTCTGTTTGTCCACTCGTTTGTCTGTTTAGTGTTAGTACGTTTTGTTTGTATATTTATTTTATATTTATGTCCTGTGTTTTGTTTGTCTTGCAACCTTTTATTTTCTGCTCTGTTTATTTATTAAATGCTGAGCGCAAGGAAGCGCTCAGCTTCACCAAAACTCCACCTCTCTGTGTCTCTTCTGCGTTAGTTCCTGTTTCTGGTCTGATGTCACCCACTGCGGCCGTCTTTGGGACACTCAACTACAATGCCCTTCATTACACAAGTCCCGAGTACCTCCTCAACTTGCTGACCTGCTATGCCCCTGCCCACAAGCTGTGGTCCTCCGACTCTAGCCTGCTTGTTATCCCCAAGCAAAAGAGCACTACACTTGGAGAACACTGGTTTATCTTTATGGCTCCGACTCTCTGGAACTCTCTCCCAGCTTTGGTGTGTGATGCTCCAACCGTCGCTCGCTTTAAATAAACTCTCAAGACCCACTTGCTCTCTTTTGCTTTCCATGCCCTTTAAGCCTGATATCTGCTGTGTCGTTGCTACTATAACATGCATTATGCATTTTTCACTATTTAATGTATTATGCTTTTTTTTTTTTTTTTTTTTTTTTTTTACTGCATATCATGTATTATGCATTTCTCTGTATTTCAAGTATTATGGATTTTGCATCAAGGAAAGTGCTTTGTGATGGTTGTCCACTATGAAAGGCGCTATATAAAATAAAGATAACTTGATTGATTGATAGCTCTACGTTTAGTATTTACATCCTTGACGGGGGATAAATGTCAATGTAATTTTTTTTTTTATTACACTAATGCCCACCAGGGGGTAGGTTGAGACCAATGACTGAGCTCCACAGGAAAGGCTAAAGCAGTGACAGGTCTCTTGTGTTGCCAGCTTGGACATTATCATGCGCTCTTGAGAGGCATAAGATTAGGAAGGCTGCAGAGGTCCTGGGACACTTCTGACTGTCTGATAACTGGTAGTCCCTCTGTTAGATAGTGGCATATCTTATCCAGATGTCTATTTGTTTATACTGACACCTGCCAACAGTTACCAAGTACACACAAATATTCAAATCCAACTCCCTGGCAAATACATTTTTCAAATAAATTATGTTTCACTGCTGTTCAAATGTATTCTACTTACCAATGCAAGTTTTATCATCAATATGCAAGTAAAAAAAGCAGCCATATTCATACTCATGCCCACCGTTATTTGAGTTAATTGTGATTTTAATTGAAATGAGGAAAAAGGTTGATGAGTGGCTCAGACACGTGCCTAATTGTGAACGGACTTTGCTGTGAAACAGAATTCTGAGAGGTTCTTCAGGTGTGATTTTTTAAAGATGGTTTCGTCAGCCATATCGATATTGAGAATAAAGCACGGTGCAAACTCAATATATACACATTATTAACGACTTCATCTCATTCTAGGCCTTGTGTGCCCAGTTCAGTGTCACCGAGATCAGTCTGCACGCTGTGGACCTACAGATCAGACCCTGCTACCCTGAACATAGCGCTCACTGGCAGGGATATGTCTCATGTAAAGTTCTGCCTTTTTTTCTCCCCCAAAATATTTCGCAACAGAGATTTAAGTCTTTTTTTCTGACCCAGTTCCCATTTACTGTCTGGCCTGGCCGCAAGAATGTTTATTTATGTTTGATTAAATATAAACTTAATACCACATTTGTCATGCTGAAACAGTGACGGTGTGCCACTAAGGGATACACAGCATAAGGAATACACAGCACAGTCATGAACACTGCAAAACAAGCTAACAGGCTCCTAGCAACGTAGGGACACACACACAGTCTGCTAACTCAGGACAGTGTTGTATAGGAATCAGGCAATAAAAACTGCGACACACTTCAATGTAAATGTACTGTGCCTCGCATTACTGATTGAAACACCCTGGTGGCCTTACTAGGAATGTTTCAATCTAAGTACAGCTGGTACACCAGAGTGTAACCATTAACATGTCTCCCTGAAACACTCCATAGTGATAGACACTATTGTTTTGCATTTTTTGCTAAATAGGGCCCACATGTCAAGTATCTTTTTAATCACAAACACATATCACACATTCTTTATAAATACAACCTACCCCCCAGGTACAAGTTCTTCCTGTTGAAAGGGGGCTCTTGTGTGCTTTGGAAGAGCCTTAATCATTTTGGGTGCCCCTGTCTAAGTTCTGTGAATCAAAAATCCATCGTTACAAAACCCAGAACCAAGCCCCACACACCGATTTCTCAAGACACCAACACTTCAAAACACAGAGCCTTCACCCAGCAACAATGCATTCTGTGACGGTCAGGCCTGGAATTTTAAACAGGGAAACATTTATGTTAAACTCTGTATAAATAGAATCTTAATCGTGTCACATTTCTGGCTGCCGTACAAATACCCCATCTGAAACCATAAAAGGTAAAGCTCTTGAGCTGGAAGATAGTGGCTTTCCAGAGCCTTCCCTTTCAGAGCTGCTAGCTCTGGGGTTATGTGCTGAGAGCCCACTGACTCCCTGCTATGGAATTCTCAGGTGCCCAGTGTGTATCAACACTGTTGGAACCTGCCTGGAAAACAGGCTCTTTTCAAGCAGATTTAATACTGGAGCACAAAAACGATGTAATCTTAATACAGCTGCCCTGATATGTATAGAGATGTTCATTTGGCAATGTCTTGCAATGCTCCCTTGATATTGCACACTTTGATAGCACATATTGTCACAAAGACGGCTGTTGTGGGTAAGTCAGACCAGAACCAGGAACCAAAAATTAAACAACAGAGAGGTGGAGTTTGGTAAAGCTGAGTGATTGTTTTCCTCAGCATTGAATAATTGAAAAGACAGAAAATAAAAGGTTGTAAAGACAAACAAAACACAGGACACAGCACTGGCAGCCAAAACAAGGAGACAAACAAAAATGAACTACACAGACAAACACGAACTTATTTACTTTAGTTCTTACTTTCTCCTTCTCCACGCCCATTCTCCACTCACCGAACACACAACCCAGAGTGAGTGAAAACATGCTGCTTTTATGCAGCTGTACCGAGACTCGATTGCTAATCAATCATTCAACTGGATTCTTGGTACAACTGCACATGAATTAATAAAGTGCAATTCCCTGTGCTCGCATGGTATTACATTTTACCTGCACGTGAAGTGCTGTGCAATCCTTGTGCCTAAATACAAATATACATTTTAAACACTCATGTGCATACCCCATATTACATCCCGTGTACCAATGACTATACACCAACATTAACACACTACACGTAACATACAGTACCGAAATACACACAGGGGTGGGACAACATTGCCACATATGCTCCCCCCCCTTGTGCGTAGCACACTTGGCCTCAATGGCCACCTCCCCCCTTAAAATCCCAAAAGTCTTGCTCAAAGTCCCGGGCCAAGAACGAGGACTTTAAGGGGTTCATGGGTGGAAATGTTGCCAGTAGCCAGGCTGCTACTGGCCATGCTGTCAGCAGACGTACTGACAGTGGGGCGAGTCTCTTCTTATGCTGTACCACTGGCAGTGGAAATGCTGCCAATGGCAAGGATGTCAGCAGATGTTCTGACAGCTCCCAGACTGACTCCTTCAGCCGGGGCAATTCCAGCAGCAGAAAAGCTGCTGGGGTTGGTAGTCTCCAGACCTCCCCCAAGATCTCCAGCAGCGAAACTGCTGCAGGGGGGGGTGGTCTCCTGACCTCTCTCCCCTTCATAGCCGGAAGATCCCTCTGTTTGGGATCTGGCCACACTGACCCCTGCGACCAAGCAGAGCTGATGGCCACCCCTGGAGAAGCAGTTCTGGCGACCCAAGGTGAAGCAGAGCCAGAGCCGGCATCCCCTGGTGATGCGGAGCAATAGGCAGCCCCAGGCTAAGCGGAGCGGCAGGCAACCTCAGGCGATGCTCAGCAGCAGGCAACCCCAGGCGATGTGGAGTAGCAGGCAACCCCAGGCGATGCGGCGTGGCAGGCAACCCCAGGTGATGTGAAGCAAGGCAGGCATCCTTGGGTGAAGTGAGGCAGGCATCCTTGGGCGAAGCGAGACAGACATCCTTGAGCAATGATGTACTGGTGGTCAGGACAAGCTGGGATGCGGGTTTTGGTCCTCTCTTGGCAACTGCGGCTGGGCGGTTCTTCCCCGTGCTTCCCTCAGCAGCCTATGCAAGGGCTGCTGAGGACCACCAGTATCCAGTCCTGGTCCTTCTGGTGAAGGAAGATGCAGCTTCTGCTCCTCTCCTCGTGATGGTGGGGGAAGTGATATCAACAGGCATTCACCCTCTGCTGGTGGACAGGACCCCAGTAGGCATTCACCCTCTGCTGGTGGACGGGAACCCAGCAAGCATTCACCCTCTGCTGGTGGACGGGGACCTAGCAGGCATTCACCCTCTGCTGGTGGAGGTGGCGGTGGAGAGGCAGAGGCAGCTCCTGCTGCTCTGCTCCTGGCGGTGGAGGTGGTGAAGGCAGAGGCAGCTCCTGCTGCTCTGCCCCTGGTGGTGGAGGTGGCAGAGGCAGAGGCAGCTCCTGCTGCTCTGCTCCTGGCGACGGAGGCGCGTAGTCTCCTGGTGACGGAGATGGGAGCGGAGTGTAGTCTACCCTTGCTACAGGGGACTGGTGCGGCTCTCCCTCTGTTGCAGGGGACTGGTGCGGCTCTCCCTCACTTGCAGGGGACTGGTGCAGCGCTCTCTCACTTGCAGGGGGCTGGTGCGGCTCTTCCCCTCTTCTGGGAGCGAAACCAGCAGGCATTCTTCTTCTGCTGGTCGAGATGGGGACAGCAGGCAATCTTCATTTCCTTCTCTCTGGAGACCCTGCTACCTGAGCTGCAGTTCCCTTTATTACTGCCTCCAGGTAGCAGAGGACCAACTCCACACCCTCCAGGGTGTTGGGTGTGTGCTCTCGCTCCCAGGCCTCCCATGCAAGGGCTGCTGAGGACCACCAGTATCCAGTCCTGGTCCTTCTGGTGAAGGAAGATGCAGCTTCTGCTCCTCTCCTCGTGATGGTGGGGGAAGTGATATCAACAGGCATTCACCCTCTGCTGGTGGACAGGACCCCAGTAGGCATTCACCCTCTGCTGGTGGACGGGAACCCAGCAAGCATTCACCCTCTGCTGGTGGACGGGGACCTAGCAGGCATTCACCCTCTGCTGGTGGAGGTGGAGGTGGAGAGGCAGAGGCAGCTCCTGCTGCTCTGCTCCTGGCGGTGGAGGTGGTGAAGGCAGAGGCAGCTCCTGCTGCTCTGCCCCTGGTGGTGGAGGTGGCAGAGGCAGAGGCAGCTCCTGCTGCTCTGCTCCTGGCGACGGAGGCGCGTAGTCTCCTGGTGACGGAGATGGGAGCGGAGTGTAGTCTACCCTTGCTACAGGGGACTGGTGCGGCTCTCCCTCTGTTGCAGGGGACTGGTGCGGCTCTCCCTCACTTGCAGGGGACTGGTGCAGCGCTCTCTCACTTGCAGGGGGCTGGTGCGGCTCTTCCCCTCTTCTGGGAGCGAAACCAGCAGGCATTCTTCTTCTGCTGGTCGAGATGGGGACAGCAGGCAATCTTCATTTCCTTCTCTCTGGAGACCCTGCTACCTGAGCTGCAGTTCCCTTTATTACTGCCTCCAGGTAGCAGAGGACCAACTCCACACCCTCCAGGGTGTTGGGTGTGTGCTCTCGCTCCCAGGCCTCCCATCGCTCCCTGTCCATCAGCCACAGGACCCGGATGGCTATGGGCATGGACTGGGCCTCCAGCCCCGCATTCTCCTGGATCCACTCCCACAGCCTGACGGCATCTTCTGCCTTTACAGGTCATTCCATAACCATAACAAAGGAACAAATCGCTCGGCCGCACACCCTGATATACCTTCAGTCACGCCCCCTTTGAAAGCAAGTGTAATCACGTCTCATCCAATCCATGACTGACACATCACCTACCGCAGGCAGTATTTATTTATTTATTGATTCATATTTTGTCTGGTGGCTAACTACGTCTTAGAGAACACTTTGTGATATTAATATAGTCAAAGGGTGACAGTAAATTGCCCAGTAATATTAGTACAGTTAGAGGGCGACAGTAAATCACCCAGTGATATTAATATAGTTAGAGGGTATCAGCAAATCCCCCAGCGATATTAATATAGTTAGAGGGTGACGGTAAATCCCCCAGCGATATTAATATAGAGGGTGACGGTAAATCACCCAGCGATATTAATATAGTTAGAGGGTGACAGTACTTCGTTCCAACAATGTGTTTTCAAAATGATACTCTAGTCTTTAATTAACTCCTTTTTTTTAAAAGAGAAAAAAACATGTTAATGTTATACTATGATAAACAAACACCTTGAGAGAGCGAAAAACAACTTGGATTATATTACTTAGTTGTTTGGTTCTAGTTTTTGAAAATTAATAGATGGGTTACACTTTTTTTTGTAGGAAATGCTTAAAAATATGACCCTGTGTATTTACATTAGGGCTGTCAATCAATTAAAAATGTTGATTGGTTAATTTATGAGCATTAGTTGATTAAGCCAATAATAAAAATCTTTATGTAGCACCTTTCATAGTAGGCCACCATCACAAAGTGCTTTACAACATACGAGACTAAGGTGTGTGAACTATGCATCTGTTGCAGAGTCACTTACAACGTCTCACCTGAAAGATGGAGCACAAGGAGGTTAAGTGACTTGTTCAGAATCACACAACAAGTCAATGGCTGAACTGGGATTTGAACCAGGGACCTCCTGCTCATTAGCCTGTTTCTTTAACTGCTGGACCACACAACCTCCTATAAACCATGCACATTTTTAATAAAGGGGACAATTTTATAGCTGCTGTCCTGCATCGTAATACTAAAAAATCAATACAATCTAAAAAATTAAATAAAAAAAACCCAAAAGGAATTTGATCTTTTTAAAAGCATTTTTATTATTATTTTTATTTTTGTAAATGTAACGCATTTTTACAGAACCACCATTCTTTCTGGTCACTATCAGTCACATTCCCGAAAACACAAGACAGCTGAGCTGCAATTCAATTGTCGGTTAGTGTCCCATTACAGTTTCGTACTTGGCTTCCTGTATTTCTGCTTTTACTCGTTCTGAATCTTCTTAGAGGAACCTGAGAACACTGTGGCTATTGACAAGCAATTACTTAACGTGCTGTGGTAGTCAGAAATCAGAGAAAGTAATTCCACATAATTACCTCTATTTGACGAATCTGTGCCTTCATCATGTCCACTGAATGCCTGTTCTTGCTTGTCAAGGTAAACAACAGAATCAATCAAGCGTTTAGAAGCTCACAGATGTTTTCTTAATTGCTCATTGTGATGTATGGTACCCCTACGCTTCTGCTCATCCAGTTGGACATCAACCCAAGTTTGTTAAAAAAATGTGAGTGTTACAGCGGCTTGCAAGTGAGTTTGGGAACCCTCATGTTTTTGTGCTGACTTTGTTAGATATCCTTAGATTGCTATAGCCAGTGGTGTTCCATATCACCTTTTTTGTACTGAACAAAAGACAGTTCCAGCAGTACTTTTTTTAAATTGACAGCTACTAGTAAGCCACTGAAACATTTCATGATTTGAATGTTGGAAGTGGCGAGTATATCCCTTCCCTTCCTGTGTCAGTTTGAATATTTATGCTCCAATTTTTCTTGGAAAACCAAATCGACTACGATGTCTCCATTGTCTGATGATTATTATTATTTTTTTAATTTGTAAAAAGCTATTCTAAATATTACTTTGAAGTTCTAAATATAATTCTCATGACGGTCTCTATAATATTAGCAATATCGCATGAAATTCTGCTATTCTTACGCTGCACACCCTAGCATATTTATGTCCTGCCTCTGCTCGTTCATGATTGGACACCTGCATAAAAAGGGGCAGATCTTTGACTCCCATTGGTTAAACCTACTCAAGACCTTTAACTGTTTAGGTCCCGTCTCCGATCACTTATGTTTGGACTGCCACAGAGAAAATGCAGATCTTCTATTGGTTGATTTTATTTTATATACAAAAAAAATAATAATAATTCTGCACGATCAAATTGTTATTTTTTTTTATCTGAGATACACTCATTAGTTGATTAATCTGTCCAATGAATCTGTTAATCAGAGCAGCTCCAGCAAAGATAACTTCACTCAAAACAGAAGACTCCCCCAGTTTATAGCAAATGTAACCCTCCTTACCAGGGTGCAAGTTATTAGGCCAGTTAGGTTCTGCTTATGGGTAGCCAATGTATTGCTGAACATTTATTACAAAAAAAAAAAAAAAAACACTTGGAATTGAGCAATGTTAGACAGCCCTGACTAATCAATGTCCACTTAGTAAAACTAATTTCCTTTTTTAGTGTAGAGTTCACACTGTACTGTCCTACCACACTGAAACCTGCTCCATGAGTTGCCCTCCAAAATGGTGAATGATGATGTATATTTATGCTGTTGGCCATTTCCATTACAGGAAAGTTCAACTCCAATCAAGAAAAAATAAATAAATAAATAAAAACAGGTTTCAAAAGAACATTCTGATAATCTTCTAAATGTCATTTTTTTCTGGAAATCTTTATTCATTTTAGTTTAGAATTTCTGCTGTAATTTTTCTTCAGTATTTCTCTGGCATTTTCTTCTCTGTTCAATCTGTTTTCTCTCTGTGTCCCTCCCTTAGCAACCTGCTGTAATTTGATCTCCCAACTCAGAACACAGGCAGGGGGAGGGGCTACCTAAGCATCTCAACTGGCAAAATTGAACCTTCTAAGGTGAAGGGACATCTATCTATTTCAATACTTAGTTTTTCCGTAAGTCAAATCATGGTTACACAAAGATAACTCAAAACTGCAGAACAGTAAACTAATCCATTATACTAACATATATATCTATGTTCATTTTCTTTCTTTTTTCGTTATAAGACACTGAAACTATTGGTTAATTTCATTTCCTGGGGTGGTTGAGCAACTGTTCTGTAGTTACTACATAAGAGCACATATAGTTTAACACTCTTATAAATTACTGAAAAATGACTCTCTTAAAAAATATTTCTTTAATGGAAAAATCCTAGGTGCAGTGTCATCTGAGACGTACTCTGCATCAGCTTATAAACTGAGCTTTAAAGTAACACAGGTAGAGGCATCTAAGAGCTCATCACTCCTGGAACTGTGTGAGCAAATGTGCATTTGAGCTGCTTACAAATCTTACCTCCCTGCTTACTTGCCCACCTCAAACATTAACTACAGCAATTAAAAGTTATGGTATGACACTAACACCCCACCAGAACTAGCTCTGGTCCCATCAAAGGCTCATTAGAACGTCTTATCATCTTTTCAGATACTACCATCTGGTCGTTACCTGCTGCAGAAAAGAGGGCAGCCAGCAATCCATATCTAAACTGTTTGAAACAAGCTGGCAAATCAATTATTTACTAGAGCTGCAAGGTAGAATAATTCAGACTTACATTTCCAAACATTTTTAGACTGCCAACTTGAAGCTTTCATACACTTCATTTCGCAAACGCCTGGGAGCAGTTTGCCAAAAGAAATATTTGTTAAACATTAGTTTAAATAATTGTCACAAAGACGGCTGTAGTGGGTGACATCAGACCAGAAACCAGGAACCAGGAAATAAACAACAGAGAGGTGGAGTTTTGGGGAAGCTTGCTTGCGCTCAGCATTTAATGAATGAACAGAACAGTAAATAAAAAGGTTTTAACAAACAAAAACAAAGGACACGGCACTTTCGCCAAATTAAAGAGACAAACAAAACAGACTACACAGACAAACACAGTGAGCTGATATTTTAACTATTATTATTATTATTATTATTATTATTATTATTATTACCTCTGTCTCCAATCCCATTCTCCACTCACCGAACACACAACCCGAGTGAGAGAAAACATGCAGCTTTTATGCAGCTGTACCTTGACTAGATTGCTAATCAATCATTCAGTTGGAGTCGTGGTACAACTGCACGTGAATTAATAAAGTGCAATATATTACATTTTACTTGCACGTGAAGTGCTGTGCAATCCTCGTGCCTAAATACAAATATACATTTTAAACACTTGTGTTACACAGATCCTTTTATATTCCGTGTACCCATGACTATACACCAACATTAATACAACACGCAACATATAACACTGAAATACACACAGGGGCGGGCAACATTGCCACAATAATCTATTATTAATAATCCATAATGCAACTAAACGTGTGTTATAAAGGATGCTATCAAATATATTCCCCACTGTATGCTCATAGAAAAAAAATATTTGACATACGGTCAGACAGACAGATGCCTTCATATAACATAATTCTGATACTCTCAATCGCTTATGCTAAACAATGTCAAGACCAAGTTTATCACAATTGAGTAAGCAGTTATTTAGATATACAGTATGAAAAATGGATGTGACAGACAAATAGACAGTCTCTTCTATACCCCCACCTCCATACTCTTATCTTCCTGAACTAAATCATGTTCACATTCGAGCAGAGACAGACAGACAGACAGGGCTTTAGATAATGAAACACTTAATGACTTGTGCTAAAGGAGGCCCCTCAGGACGTTTCATCACACGAGTTCCCTGGAGTGAGTCATATGTGCTAACAAACGCCCGTGTTTAGTCTGGACCGTTTCACTCATGCACAGGATTCTTGACATTTATCTTGATAACCATCAATAAGAGTTTCAAGCACTAGCACAAAAAGTACATGTCTGATAATGTGACACAAAAATGGATAACCAACAAAATAATACAGTTTAGTTTATATATGCTGTGACAGGATGGCTGAGGGTTATTTAAACGCATTTATAAAACAAAATAAACAAAAAAAAAAAAAAAAACACTGCTCACAGAGCAAAAATAAAAAGGTCAAACCAAACAAGTCAGGAACAAAACCAACAAGAACACAAGAACAAAGTAACTTGCACAAGGGCCAAAATAAAAGGTTTAAACAAAACAATTATAAATAGCAACAGTGCTGTCAGACTGGGCATTCACCTTTACTACCCCAGAATAAGACACAATTTTAACACACAGGTTACACTCACCCAAACACCAACCTCAAACAGGATTTTTTTTATCCTTAAATACCATGTGGCTGGAGCCTAATTAACTATTAATCATTCAATTAAGGCTCCAGCCATACTCTCACATATATTTAGCAGGGACAGGAATTAACCCCATCCCTGCCAACCACCACCACCAATACACAAACCACACTATTTACAAGTAGAGCCCTCCCCTGCCACATATACTCCCCTTGTGCGCAGCCCACATAGACCTAACGATTATCAGGAGCATCAGGAGCAGACGATCATTCAGCTGCAGCCCCAAACAAAGGTGTGAGCCTAGATGACCATGCAGCGACATGTGGGCTACCAGGGGAAGTGCAGCAGGAGACCAGGCGACCAACTCTGCGTGGTGCTGCCATGACCTGGGAATCAGGCCCAGCAACCATCGGTCCAGACATCAAGGTCGGGTGTTTAGGAGCCCAGGTCAAGGGATACAACCCCCAGACGCCGGGTAGTTGCACTGGGGTAGTTGATGTGGTCTCCTCACCTCCTCACCTTCTCTGTTGCCAGCGACTCCCTTTTCTTGGGCTCCGGTAACAAAACTTCCTGCAGAGAAACTGTTGCTTGTGGAGATGGTCTTCTTTCCTCCCCCTTTCTCTGTTGCCAGTGGCTCCCTCTTTTTGGACTCCGGTCACTGAATTTACATCAGCGAAACTGCCACTTATAAAATGGCGATGGCGAACTGGCATCCCCAGGTGATGGCTATACGGAACCGGGTAGGAGCTGTCCCTCAGGAGGCAACGGCAGGGGCAGACCCTTGGGAGGCAATGCCAGGTGCGGACCCTCAGGAGGCGACGGCAGGTGAGGACCCGCGGGAGGCAATGGCAGGTGTGGATCCTCAAGAGGCAATGACAGGTGTGGACCCTCGGGACCCTTGGGAGGCGATGGCACCAGCAGACTCTCAGGAGCGCCAGTTCCTTTGGTGGTGGAGGCAGAAGCAGTAGGTGAAACTGGTGAGACTTAGGCTTCCTTTTCTTGGGCTCTGGCCACACAGGCTTCCTCTTGAGCGCTGGAGATGGCACCTCCTCCTTTTCTGGAGCTGGGGACAGCCGGGTCTGGTCTACAGCTCAGAACCACTGCAGTGTCCCCGATTAGGCCCTTGTTCCACACCTCCTCATAGCAAGGGTCTCCGTAGGGGCAGTCCTCTGGTCTTCCTCAAACTCTCCACACGTGTCGCAAAGGGGGTCCCTTCAGTCCTCCACTGCTCCTGTTCAGCCTACCATTCTGGGGTCTGTGACAGAGAGAGTGAATCTAAGTCATAATCCTTTCTGACCTGTGGATGGGTTGGCAATGCCTTAATGCGATAGGCGATGTGGCAATCACAAATTGGAGGAAAAGCAATTGCACTCGCTACCGAAGGGGGCGTGACTGAGGGTATATCAGGAGATGTGGCAAAGCAATCTGTTCCACTGTTATGGTTACCAAAGGACCTGTAAAGGAGAACCAACTGTAACATAACCGTAAGTGTTTTGTGCTGTTTTGTCTGTCTATTGTCACATTTGCCATTTACAGATGGCTAATATATCCGGGAGCTATCGCTACAAAGCCAGAACCAAACCCCGGACTACACTGCACTACTGTTGTCACTGTTCTTGTATAAATTCACCACTTGCATTAAAAGCACTCACTATACATGTATGTGTATAAAGTGTGTGTTATTTAGTATTACTTATTTTGGGACTGTACCCCAGGGGTCTTGACTGGGCTTTACACATTGCTGTGTATTGCCAGTCTTATTATTTAAGCATTAATAAAGCTTTGTTTTACTGTGAACTGTTGTTGGGTTGTTATTCCTGAGTACTGCATCACCTCTACACCTGTGCACTGCAAACCACTTTGCCACAGAATCGGAACATGTGATGACCACCTCTTCCCATGTTCTTTCAACAACACCACCGGTGGCTGCTGAGGGTCCACTGCTTGGCCCTTCTCCTCCAGGAGTAGGCAGCAGGTAATGCTATGTCCGATTTCCCCACAGACCAGACACCTTTCTTGGTCCTCCATGGCCATGAGGAAGTTTTCCAAACCACAGTCCCAGAGGGCTTGGGATGAGGCGGGGTCCAGCCAGACACACTCTCCTTGTGACTGAAACTTTCTTCTTCATTTCTTTCTCCTTGGACTTTTTTTAAAACCACATTCCTGCCCTGAGTCTCTCTCTGGCACCCGAATCCCACTCTACCACCATATGTGGCAAGGTGGCTGAGGGTTACTGAGACTCAGAGATAGTAGCTGTAGTTTTAAGTGCTGGTGTGCACATTTATTAAATTAAAATAAAAAGGTCAAACAAAACAAGTTACAGACACAACCAACAAAAACACAGGAACAAAGTAACTTGCACAAGGGCAAAAATAAAAACAAAACAATAATAAATAGCAACAGTGCTGTCAGGCTTGGCATACACTTTTATCAGGGTTTAAAAGGCATGTCATATGCAGACATTCATTCGAACAAAGAAGACTACGCGGCGACCTGATTCAAGCATTCAAAATTCTAAAAAGTATTGACAATGTTGACACACGGGATATTTTCGACCTGAAACAAGGACCAGGGATCACAAATGGAGATTAGATAAAGGGGCATTCAGAACAGAAAATAGGAGGCACTTTTTTACAAAGAGAATTGTGGGAGTCTGGAACCAACTCCCCAATAATGTTGTTGAAGCTGACACCATGGGATCCTTCAAGAAGCTGCTTGATGAGATTCTGGGATCAATAAGTTATTAACGACCAAACGAGCAAGATGGGCCAAATAGCTTCCTCTCGTTTGTAAACTTTCTTATGTTCTTAAGTTCATATGACTAACTGTGACAGAGAAAGAATGAATTTTGGTTATAAATCTCCCTCCCGACCTTTGAGAGCGTGGTGTAAAGGGAACAGAGTACCCCAGACTGGACGGTCAGCCAATTTATTCCAAGGGTTAGGTGGACGTCGGCCATCTAGAAAGGGGGCGGAGCTGTGGTACACCAAGTCATCTCCCCAGAAGGGAAGCAATGTGGTAACCGCGGATTGGAGGAGAAACGATTGCACTTGCTAACCAAGGGGGTGTGACTGACGGTACAAAAGGGGACGTGGCTAGGTGATCTGTTCCTTTTGTTATGGTTAAGAGCAAACCGCAAAAACTGTAAATTAACCTTAGTGTTTTGTTTGGTTGTCGTGTCTAATTATACGTGTCTGTTCTTGTTAGACGTTCTTGCTAGACGGCTAACCTGGACAGCACCAAACCAGGACAACACTGCACAACCGTTCATAGATAAATTGTATTTAGCACTCACTCTGGACTTGTAATCGTGTGTGTCCTGTGTGTGTTTAAAACTTTTGTTTATTGTTTCCTGGCTGAACCCTGTAGATTTAACTGAGCAATGCACATTGTTGTGTATTGCCAATTCTCATCATTATTTACTGTTGTCAAATGACTTTGGATTACAATTAAAACCATCAATTCACCACTAACTTTGTTGTTTGTCATTCTCTTGAACACCGCTACACCTGTGCACTGCAAACCACTTTGCCACACTACCCCAGAATAACACATAACTTTAACCCACAGGTTACACTCACCCAAACACCAACCTCAAACAAAGGATTTTTCTTTCCTTAAATACCATGTAGCTGGCTAATTAACCATTAATCATCCAATTATGTATTTGGCAGGGGTAGAAATTAACCCCATCCCTGCCAAACACCACCAATACACAAACCACACTATTTACCAGCAGGGCCCTGCCCTACCACATATGCTATAATATGTATTAGTTTGATATTGTAATACTCCCAAAGTTTACTTGAAATGTGTCCTGCATACTTTGATAACAATACATGACAAACCTCCAGTACAGTTAGCGAGTATCATATCAAACACACATTTTCACTGTAGGACTAATCACATCGAAAACCACATACTACTGGGTCTAACCTTTAACAAATCAATGCACTGACTACACCTTTACATTCAAAGCAGGAGTTTTGAAGCAAAACAGTACTCTTCCAAGTTTGCAGCAAACAGAAGCAGCTGCTGATTGTTTACAGGTAAATGTGGTACATTCTCTTCATTTAATTTTCTTTAATAAAATACAATTTATTTCTCACATTAAAACGGTTGTTCTGTGTTATAACATATTCCGTTTTTGATATATATTAATTTTATTATCTGAGAAGGTTAAATTAGTATAGTATAAAACCTACTTGAATGCGTAGACATGTGGCGGCCATGTGTGTTTACAATGATATTAAACAAAATCTTAAAATGAATTTTATACAAACGTTTAAGCATACCATTGTAAAGTTAAGATATTAGTAGTTTGTATTTATGTGACTTTACAAGAAAAATATGCTTTGTAACTCAGTTATTATTTGCAACGGCATTAAAAACTGTTTTCTAAGGAGGAAAAAACAAAGTGCATTTTATCAAAGTACTTAATAATAAGTATTGAATTCCATACCAGTCTTATTAATAAGTATTGAATTCCATACTAGTCTTGCACACAGCAGTATGAAAACACAAGTTTTACTGTAAAATGGAGAGCAATTGTTCCATCCAGTGGTTTTTCTTTGGCAGTATCACTTTACTACTGAGACGGTTTGGTGGTTAAAATCTTTGTTCAGGGACTAACAAGATATTTTCAGTGATATTACACCACATGCCTTACAGCTTCTATTCACTATTGAGGTCTCAAGTGTGCAGCTTTGAAAGAAACACATGAACATGTTCATATTCAACATGCCACCTGGTACTGTGATTGGTTAAAGAGGCTCACCTTATTGTAAGGAAGTCTGCTACTCTTTCACTTTCTAGGTAATTTCACCTCAGCAGTCTCTTCTGGGTCAAAACACTTCATTGGCTACAGGGCATGTCAGTCATAAAGGGAAGTGGTTGGTTGGTTACTCACAGGAAAAAAGATATTGAAGGGGTAGGGGCAATTTCACTCATCAGGTGAAATGACCAAGGATGTGCAAGAATAGTATAGTCTTGATATAATGTTTTAAAACAAAAACAAAAATGATGTAACATGTGATTCATTCAAAACTGTGCATTCGAACATGGAGATGCAGGACAGATTATGGAATTATTATGTTAGCTACAATCACTTTAAGAAGCAAAGGGTCTGAGTGAGTTAAAGTGGGTTTGTCTGCTTGCTTTCTAGCATCACTGATGAAGAAATTAAAATGGTTATAAACTGAGTTCTTTGACTCATAGAATTTCTGATGATTTGAATGATTGATTTTGTAATTGGCTGTTTAATCTGTGGCACAGCAGGGCGTGCATTGTTTATTCTCAGAGGAAGCGGAAAGGTTAAAGTGCTCTGTCTGGTACATTCCCCACAGCTCCCAGAGATAACAAGCTATATATATATATTGAGCACTCTGATAGGGAACACTTGAACCACAGGGGGGAGGCCAGAGGGGCACGGGCCTGGATAGTGTCAGACCCATCCCGACAAAGCTCCCTGCTCCTACTGTCTCTTAACACTTGATAGAGTTCTGCTGACAGGATACAGGGAGGATGGGGGAGCGTGCCAGCACACAGGACAGGATCAGGAGAGGGGGGAGGGGGGGTGGCTATTGGGGTCATTTGTCTAATGTCTTCGAGCTTTAGGGATCCACACAATCGCTTGAAATAAACCTTTCAAGTATCATTGTTATCTAAGGGGGATGGAGTTATATATCCTACAGTGTTTATATCCTATGGACTGGATCAACTGGAAATACATAATAAATGTATACATATGCAACATGCCACATAAATTCCCCTGAATTATTACCTGTAGGTAATCATATTTCTTTAGAAGCCTAAAGCCTTACAAATACATTTGATTTGCATTAATTTTAATTTGCTGTTCTGTTTCTTCATTTGCAGTTTTAGGTCGATTCAATATATTTTGTATTTGGTACCTTACATGTCATTCTTATTATACTGTTTTGGGTCCTTGTTCAAAACTGGGATCATTAGGAGTGTATCGTGTTTGTGTGTCTGACAAAGGTGAAACTGCCTTGAAATTGTGCCCTAGCCCCAGAGTCCCCGATAGCCCTTTTTAAATGCATTTGGGTATACCACTTTGAACCTGCAGGGAGCCCTGTAAGCCAGGCATCATAGGCATAATTATTAATATTCAGGGTCTCTTTATTTCTTTCAGGTGCAAAGAGGAATTAATTCAGATCATTTTGGAGCAGTTAATAAAGGAGAGTGACTGTCTGGTTAAACAGAAAACATCCTAATTAGTATAATACAGAATCTTTCTTTCTTTCTTTCTTTCTTTCTTTCTTTCTTTCTTTCTTTCTTTCTTTCAAAGGGTGCGGCCCATTTGATTCTTAAAATTAAAAACACACTTCTGCCTAGTTTTGTTTTTTAAACAAACACTGTGTATAGGCCTTCATTTGGTTGTTTGTTTTAAAGCCACCCCCAGCCCCCCCTCCAGTTCCTAGAGGAGAGCTGATGCATCGCACCAAGGGGGTATAGTACCTAGAGGAGAGCTGATGCATCGCCCAGAGGGGGTACAGTACCTAGAGGAGAGCTGATGCATCGCCCAGAGGGGGTACAGTACCTAGAGGAGAGCTGATGCATCACACTGAGGGGGTACAGTACCTAGAGAAGAGCTGATGCATCGCACTGAGGGGGTACAGTACCTAGAGGAGGGCTGATGCATCGCACTGAGGGGGTACAGTACCTAGAGGAGGGCTGATGCATCGCACCGAGGGGGTACAGTACCTAGAGGAGGGCTGATGCATCGCACTGAGGGGGTACAGTACCTAGAGGAGGGCTGATGCATCGCACTGAGGGGGTACAGTACCTAGAGGAGGGCTGATGCATCGCACTGAGGGGGTACAGTACCTAGAGGAGGGCTGATGCATCGCACCGAGGGGGTACAGTACCTAGAGGAGAGCTGATGCATCGCACCGAGGGGGTACAGTACCTAGAGGAGAGCTGATGCATCGCACCGAGGGGGTACAGTACCTAGAGGAGAGCTGATGCATCGCACCGAGGGGGTACAGTACCTAGAGGAGAGCTGATGCATCGCACCGAGGGGGTACAGTACCTAGAGGAGAGCTGATGCATCGCACCAAGGGGGTACAGTACTTTGTATATAGAGCTGCTATCAATGCTCCCCAAGCATGCAGTGATTTTGCTCCTGACTGCTCAGCACCTGGCCCTGCCTGACCTCTGGCTCCAGCCTAGCAGAGCAGGCATGGAGCACAGCCGGTTTGAGTTAGGCCTTGGAAGTGGTGTTTGTCTGCTTTGCTCAGGTTTTCAAAATGTTCGGCTGGAGAACAGCTCTCCTTTCCAAAAACAGTGAACAAAAAAAGAGAGCGAGAGAGAGAGAGAGAGAGAGAGAGAGAGAGAGAGAGAGAGAGAGAGGGAGAGCGAGCTAGAGAAAGAGAGGTTGACCGAAGCCTGAAAATCTCCAGGAAATTTACAGAGAAATACCAGATGCAATTAATGGACTGGAGGCTCACAGAAATTTTATTTGCTCAGCAACTGGGACAAAAAACTCTGGTAACCTTATAAATCTGAATTCCTCTGTCATTTTCTGCTCTCGCTGAACAAAAAGTGTTTGCAACTGTTTTAAAACTACCCCTGAGTTTTTCAGCCTTTTATACTGTAGAACTACAGTGGTGTCCACATATCTAATTGGGTCACAAAGGCAACAGCTTAAAGGTTATTAAGTGTTTTGTTAAGTCTGTTTTGATGGGTTAAACAAAGTTTGATGCTCATTCAACGGTTCTTAAAGATGCTAGCAACAGTAAAGACCAGTTTCATGAATATCAATCTGCAGTTAGAGCAACTTGCGACTGGTTTGAAAAAAGTTATCTTAACTAAATTATTCTTTGTGTTTTTAGAATCATCTTGTATATCATTTTCTGTTTCAGTCATAGCAGTTGTTATATCAGTGTGAGATCCTAGTTGTTATATCAGAGTGAGATCCCAGGTGTTATATCAGTGTGAGAGCCCAGGTGTTATATCAGTGTGAGATCCCAGGTGTTATATCAGTGTGAGAGCCCAGGTGTTATATCAGTGTGAGAGCCCAGGTGTTATATCAGTGTGAGATCCCAGGTGTTATATCAGTGTGAGAGCCCAGGTGTTATATCAGTGTGAGATCCCAGGTGTTATATCAGTGTGAGAGCCCAGGTGTTATATCAGTGTGAGAGCCCAGGTGTTATATCAGTGTGAGAGCCCAGGTGTTATATCAGTGTGAGATCCTAGTTGTTATATCAGTGTGAGAGCCCAGGTCTTATATCAGTGTGAGATCCCAGGTGTTACCTGCTCATGGTACTCAATGCCCATGCTGAGAGTGTTGATGAGAATAGCGATCATGATCCCTCGTCCGAAGTACTTGCTGTCCACGATCTTGCGGAAGGTCTCGCCCACCAGCTTCCAGAGCTTCAGGACCTGCCTCGCCCTTTTAAAACCTTTCTTCTTGGGGTCGCGGCGGTCACTGTAGTGGGCGTCCTGGGTGAACTCATAGACTCCTTCACTGTCTGAGTCCAGGGTCTCATTGTCTGTGCCCTCAGACTCGTTGTTCATGGATTTGACACAGTAGGGACAGTTCTCAGGGTCGCACGTCAGATTGTCTAAGTTTCCACAGTTACTCGTCAGCTTGCAGGAGCCTTTGCAGGGGCCTGGGAAGAGAAATAATTGAAATCTGAGGGACTGAAATCAGGGTTTTTTTTGTCACCTCTGGGACAAAAATATCAGAGTCTACACAATGTCAAGTAAACAAACATTTGACACTAGCTGAACTTTGTCTAGTTGGTTTAATTTATTATCAGTTTAACATTATCATCTAAGACTGTTTTCAAAGTATTGAATGCCTATTTAAAATAGCGACACTGATTACATCATTTCAATATGCCCTGCTTTTTTGTGTCCCAAGATTATGAACACAATATATTTAACTTTCACTGTGATTCTTTTAGTGAATTTTTAGGTCTATTTCAATTTGTTAACCTGGGCGACATGTTTAAATTTACTGGGATTGGACCATTAACATTATTGATAACAATTTATCAATTTAGATATTGTTTTGCTTGTGAAATGAGTGGTGATTGGGCTACAGTCAAGCACGATTTAGTAAAGAGAGAGAGCACAATCCTGCCCAGCTAAACACAGACCATGTCGAAGGACTCACCAGCGCTCTGTGTTTCCAGTAAGCGGTTCATAGTGCTGAACGGTCTTGGTGGGATGTTAAGGTTGGTTAGGGTTCCGGCACAGCTACTGTTAGCAGGGTCTGCCAGTGCCTTCTCCTTTTGGATGTCTTGGGAGGAGGACGGGTGAACAGTGGGGTAGTTTTTGGGCACAGCGGATGCAGCGCTGGAGGCGGTGGCACCAGGGGATGGTGTATTCCTCTTCAGCTCCTCAAGGGGCATCAATCCTGGGCTGGGGGTACAGCGGATAGGCTCAAAGTGGCAGTCTGCATGGTAGACACTGTGCACAGAGTCTGCGCTGCCAGGAGGGGGAGGAAGTTGGGTGGTACTGGTGCCATCCAGGGCTGGGAGCATGAGGCAACCAGTGCTGCTGTGAAGGGAGCCCGTCTCTACGTCCCCCAGCTCAGGGCTGGACCGAGGGGCCCGCAGGCTGCCGTTGCCCACATGGTAGTGGTGGTGGTGATGGTGGTGATGGTGGATTAAGTGGTGGACAGAAGCCCGCTGATGCTTCCTCCTCCTTCTCTTACGGGAAGGCCGCTGGTCCACCCTCTTGCTGACCCGCACAGGAAGCCCTGTCTTGCTGGCTACTGTGAGATAGACCTGGGCTAGTTGTCTGCTGGCCTTGCGCACCACGTGGACCAGGTATTTGAGTAGCTCGTCGTAGCAGCTACCTGGCTCAGAGAAGCTGGCGAGAGTGCTGGCGTTGGACATGAACCGCACACGCTGCTCCTTCATCAGCTGGCTCTCCCGCTGCTTGGTCTCAGAGAACTGGGTTGCTATGACAACCAGGCACAGGTTGATCATGAAGAAGGAGCCCACCTGGAAAGGATGACGTAGGTGGGGGGGGGGGTTATTGAGCAGCTGAACTGTATTTCAAGATCCAAAACCGTATCCCAGCACATGCAACATCTGTGTTAGTTTCATGTTCTATGCCACTATTCTGTCACTTCCACACATAGACGGACACTACATCACTGCATTTAAATCACAATTTAAATGATTACATAGATCAGGGAAATAATTACATAGATCAGGGAAATAATGCAGTCATTCATAGCATCTCCATCTTAAAGACCAAGACATCTAATACATATCTGTATACAAAGGAATGGAGAAGTTAGAAGTAAGGTACTGCAAAATGTTCACTACACTACACTACACTACACTACACTATACTATACTATGCTATACTCCACTGTACTGCACTATGCTATACTATACCATACTATGCTATACTACTCCACTATACTGCACTATGCTACAATACACTACACTACAATACATTGTACTATACTATACTATACTATACTATAGAGAAAGAGCATATTGTAATCCTAAAAGTACTGAGCAGTCCTAACCTTGTTCCTGAGATTTGACCAGCTCAGACTGAGCAACCCTTGTTTAGATTGCCAATATACATGATAAAGGCATATATAAATGTTGCAAATACACCTTTAAGATGCCCAGTGTCTTCTGTGCCTTTTTCAAGGCAGTACACAGTAAGTAAGTGTCGTTAAAGCAGCTTCTATCCATTAACCCCGATTCTGGTCTGATGTTGTTATTGATGGCGACTCAACTGCTTGTGTCCGCCCTCAGGGGCAGTACAGCAGGAAAGTGTTCACGCAGCTAATGGTCTTTTCAACACGTTATTAGCAGTGATAGCTGAAGGAATCAATCACAGCTTTTATTGTTTTATCTGAGAAAAGCATCTTCCCTTGGCTACAAGAGCAATGTGCTTAGCTGCGAGCTTGGTTAAAGAAACACTGTGCTTAACCAAGGCTTTATAAGTATTGTTTCTTGTCCTTACCACTAGCAGCATTAGCACTGGTTCACTTTTCTTTCACACAAGATCTCTTTATTATTTTACTTAAATACAGATGAGAAGATATTTAATACATGGATTAAAAAAACATCAATTTTGCTTCGCTTCCTTCGCTTCCTCAGATTCACCCCAGTGGTCTAACTGCAATCAGTCCACATAATATACAGCACAGAAAATGACAAGGTAGCAGAACTCTACAGAGTTGTACTAGAAAACAGGTTTACTAGTTCTAATACCAAACAATAACTGGATTTTAAAACCTAGATTAGCACTCCTTTAAAGGGGGATGAGTGACCGAGGAAGTGCTACTAAGAAGTTATCCATACCTATTAGCCATTAAATACTGATATATTTAGAAATACTACAAGAAACCTAATAAAGTCAATGACTAATGTTTCGACTAGAACTCTTTCTCGATGTCTTCTTTAATTTTAAACATGCAGTCGCAGACTTTATTACATTTATTTAACATTTTAAAGCTCAGATTATCAATCCGTTAAAAGGGAAAAGTGATTACATTTCTTTTGCTCATAAAAGATAAGAAACAGGGATTTAAAAGCCTTTATTAGCACTCACATGACACTGGAGCAAATGCTTTACCACCCCCCACACATATAAAGGTCTAACCCAGATCCTGGCCTTTAAACTTGTAGAAGCCAAAAAAAAAGTTTTCAAACATCACTCACTATGATCAGCAGTATGAAGTAAATGAAGTTGTAGAAGGAGTGGGCGTCCATGACAAAGTACATGATGTCCACCCAGCCCTCGAGCGTGATCACCTGGAAGGGAGGAGACAAACTCACATATTAATTCAGGGCCCAGGACCATAAGCCCTTTGAGATTATTTTCATTCCCCCATAACTTGGTTCCCATAAGGAACTACCTTATGAGAGCACAGCAGGTGGATATGATGGGGGCTGTTCCGCTGCAGACTTTTCTTTTTGACAAGTATTGGCACAGATAAATAAATGCATAAGCACAGAAGTGAGGTATTGTTGCCCGTTTAACCCACTCACACTAATTGCTTACTAAATATCTTGTCATATACACCCTTATGCAATTGTACTACAGTATTTTGCAGTTTTACCATGATTATACTATGCATTTACCATAGTTTACCCTGGATTGCTTATGTTTATTAATACACTGTACCATACCTCGCAATGCTTACCTATGCTTTACTGTGCTTTCACCAGGCTTTATTATACTTTAATATGCATTTACTATAGTGAACTTTTATAAGGGTAACTACATACCATTATTCATCTCCTTTTCAAATACTATACTGCTGCACAACTCTGCACCTAATAAACTGACCAACTTAGAGTGACTGTGCTGGCAAATTGATTCCATAAATCTGACCTGTTGTGCAATTTCATTTGCTATAAAGGTTTCAAATGTGCACTTTTGAAAAAACATGGATCTTGTAGCAAATATCCATTTTCATTGAAAACCACTTGGTTAAAGACATCGCTGTTTGCAAGCTTTGCTTTCAGTTACTTCCTTGGTCGCCTGGATGGTAAAAATATTCCCACCCTTTCAACAGCTTCTTTCCTGTCATTAACTAACCAGTTGCTTCCCCTATTGACTGATATGTTTTCAGCCAGTAAAATGCATTGACCCAGAAAACACTGCCGGGTGAAATGACCCAAGATGTGTAATAGATCCCTGAAAATAAGGTAAGGAAACAGAACTTTTTGACATGTAATGCAGTTCCAGGTACTTTAAAAAGAATATCTATATTTACTTGAAAGTGTGTTTCGTTTTGCACATGCGATCTACTCTGGATTAGAACGTTCATCTGAAATAATGTGGAATAAAATACACCAGTACCAGTGCCTCCGTTGTAAAAGTTGACAACAGTAAATTTGCACATTTTGCAGATTTCCTAAGGTTCTACTATGCTTTTAGTAGTTTACCACAGTTTGCGATTTAAAAAAAGTTTACCATACCTCTCTACCGAAAATGTGTTACACTGTTACCTCTCAGGCTATATATAGTATATATATATATATATATATATATATATATATATATATATATATATATATATATATATATATATATAATGTGTATATATATATTGCTTACATACAAAAGATGTATTTTACAGGGACCAGTATACTCCTTGGAGATTGCATTGAAAAATCATTGACACCAAGGGGGAAAGCAAATGATGCTGAGCTATTACTGCCTATAATAGGATTAGAGTGAAAGAGACTTTTGTTGAAACATTTGTCGGCTAGACTAAGTTATGAGCCTATTTTGGAATATTTGCTGAATAATACATATTTTGCCCTTTGACTGTTGAATTTCTGGGCTCAAAAATGTTGTCAGTCTTGGTACGACACCAGAAAAACTGTAAAATAATGAGCAGAGTGATAAATCAGCTGTTAGGCTCCAAATACTTAAGGCATTTTTAGGCCAACAACTGGACTATTTAATGTCACACCTACAATTAAAGATAGAAAGAGCTTGACTTGAATTTACAAGTTCTTTTGTAGTGCAACAGTAATTTAAAACACAAACAGGGGTCAGGTGGCAGCGAGATCAAAGGTGAGCTGGGTTTATTACTCAAAACACAAAGCTTTAACTGTGTTTCATTTTCTTCATTTGTTTTAACTGTCCCCTTACCTTTTAAAGATGTTTGCAATCATTCTGAGTGTTTCTTATTATTGCAATGACTGAAATACAGCTCTCATTTCACGACAATTTATACTGTTTTCAGTATTTCACGTTTTTTGATGTGGAAGTCAGACAACAAAATAATGTTGTTTTTTTTTTTATAAGGCTGTGTTAGCGAGCTTTCACCTGAGTTCAGGAGCTGCTCTTCAGTTATACGGGCCTGCCAGTATATATGCAACTAGATGAGGCTAGATCTGCCGAAGTTCATTCATGCTACCAAAACAATGTGCGATCATCACATTTTGAAAACAGGAATGAAGTGAATTGCAAGCATGTGGTTTCAATGGGTGTTGTTCGCAACTGTGGATCGTGTTGAGTTACAAAACTAAACTGGTACTGTAATGGATTAGCAATAATGCACTAGAATGATTCGGATATTAACCCTCAATGCACCAGCCAAGCCTCAAGTCTCAGTCTTGCATACCTTATTACTTAATCAATGTAAATACAAACTACACTTTTTATGATATTTGAAACACCTCCAAGTGCCACTGCTAAGCTATTGAATGTGCATGATCTTTTTGCATGATCTGACACAGTGCTTTGAACTGCTTTGAAAAGGCCGGCATCTTAGCAAAGTTGTCGTAACTTCTTATTTGTCTCACGCTTTCATTCCAGTTAATGGGTTTCACTTGATGTGACGTTTCTGTAAATCAGCTTTTCAGAACAGTTCAAAGCCATCTCCCTGGCCATACAAAACATCAGCAGCAGCACTCAGAACTGCTCAGAACGACTGCAGATATTGTGAACAGGGAAAGGAAGGTAAAACTCTCTTAAAATGGGATTTAAATGGATAGTCCCAAGTCTAGTTTCGTTTTAGGAGGCAGTGTGGCCCAGTGGTTAAAGGTCACCAGTTCAAATCCCACCTCTGCCACTGACTGACTTAGTGTGTGACCCTGAGCAAATCATTTAACTTCCTTGTGCTCCATCCTGCGGATGAGATGTTAAATTAATTTCCTATTGTAAGTGATTCTGGATATAATGCACAGTTCACAGCCTGCCTCTGTAAAGCACTTTGTGACAGTGGTCCACTATGAAAGGTGCTATATAAAGATATTATTATTATTATTATTATTATTATTATTATTATTGTGGAAAGCACCTAAGAGAGGGACAAGGGTGTGGTTTAAACAATAAAACACCCCCCCCCCCCCCCCCCCCCCCCTCCCCCCAAAAAACCCCCCCCCCCCCCCCCCCCCCCCCCCCCCCCCCCCCCCCCCCCCCCCCCCCCCCCCCACCCCCCCCCCCCCCCCCCCCCCCCCCCCCCAAACTTAATATAAAAAAAAAAGACAACATTGACTTTACTTCTGGTCTACCTCGGGGTTTCAAACGATAAGCCGAGGAGTTTAAAAAGATTCCAGAATCCGAGAAAATGTATCCAATCACAGCAGTGCCTATTGAAACCACACCCTCGTCCCTCGCCTAGGCCCTTTCCCTTTGAACATTGGTACACGTTTTAACTATCTAACAGGTGTCAGCTATTTAGATGAACCTCTGTTTAAATCAACCGGAGCACCCTCCTGGTGTGAACATTCGATATGAATCTTATGCCCCAGCACCTCTCAGTGCGAGTGGTGTGAACACTCGACATGAACCTCCTGCCCCAGCATGCGAGTGGTGTGAACATTCGATATGAACCTCATGCCCCAGCACCTCTCAGTGCGAGTGGTGTGAACATTCGACATGAATCTCCTGCCAAGCACCTCTCAGTGTGAGTGGTGTGAACATTCGATATGAACCTCCTGACCCAGGACCTCTGTGAGAGTGGTGTGAGCATTCGACATGCAACTCCTGCCCAGCACCTCTCAGTGTGAGTGGTGTGAACATTCGATATGAACCTCCTGACCCAGGACCTCTGTGAGAGTGGTGTGAGCACTCGACATGAAACTCCTGCCCCAGCACCTCTCAGTGTGAGTGGTGTGAACATTCGATATGAACCTCCTGACCCAGGACCTCTGTGAGAGTGGTGTGAGCACTCGACATGAAACTCCTGCCCCAGCACCTCTCAGTGTGAGTGGTGTGAACATTCGATATGAACCTCATGCCCCAGCACCTCTCAGTGCGAGTGGTGTGAACACTCGACATGAACCTCCTGCCCCAGCATGCTAGTGGTGTGAACATTCGATATGAACCTCATGCCCCAGCACCTCTCAGTGCGAGTGGTGTGAACATTCGATATGAAACTCCTGCCCCAGCACCTCTCAGTGTGAGTGGTGTGAACATTCGATATGAACCTCATGCCCCAGCACCTCTCAGTGCGAGTGGTGTGAACACTCGACATGAACCTCCTGCCCCAGCATGCTAGTGGTGTGAACATTCGATATGAAACTCCTGCCCCAGCACCTCTCAGTGCGAGTGGTGTGAACATTCGATATGAAACTCCTGCCCCAGCACCTCTCAGTGTGAGTGGTGTGAACATTCGATATGAACCTCATGCCCCGGCACCTCTCAGTGCGAGTGGTGTGAACATTCGATATGAACCGCCTGACCCAGGATGTCTGTGAGAGTGGTGTGAGCATTCAACATGAAACTCCTGCCCCAGCACCTCTCATTGCGAGTGGTGTGCTGCTATACCTGGAAGATGGCGATCCATGCGTATCCAATGTTGTCGAAGTTGATGGCTCCCTTGAAGGGGTTGTGCTGGCCTGCAGAGCAGTTGCTGTAGTACTGGTTCCAGTTGATGCAGGTGGTGTTGTCGGTGCTGTTGTAGGAGGAGTAGCCCAGTGTGCACTCCAGGTCCTCCTCGCGGAGCGTTGGGATGTTTCGGCAGTATCGCATGCCGTTCTCGCGTGGCTGCGAGCAAATGTAGGGGTTCTCATCATCGTTCTCTGTGTGGTAGTATTGGTCGAGGGATGCAGGGCTGCAGTAACCGGGAGGAGAACCAGCAGGATTCATTATTTACAGAATAGAAGCTCAGTCCTAAAGTACACTACATACCGTTTGAAAAGTTTATCATAGTAAATCTGTGCAGTAAGGTTTTTCCTTGCTTTTCCCATGGCTATTCTATGCATTTACCTGTGTTCTTTAATGTGCTTAACCATACCACTCTGGACTTTACAATAGTTATTTAACAGTATGTTTTCCCATGCTTTCACTATTCTTTATTACGCTTTGCCATGTTTTTACTATGACAAACTTTTATGAGGGTAGAGCTAGCAAAATAATTGCAGTAAATTTTGCCAAATATTATTTACTGTCATTTTGTACAGTAGGGTTCACATTTTCCTCTATACTAATGTCTGAATAAAAATAAATATGGAAACGGTAACAGAGTGTTATCTGCCTCGGCATGTAATCATTTTGACAGCAATACTTGTTAAGAATGACTGAATAATTTAAGACAATGCAATATTCGTGGTGTTATATTCATAAAGAAATAAAACCGATGCTCCTTCTGGTTTCTGTTTGATAAATCAGTCAATTAACTTTTGTCTCCAGGGATTATGGAACTTAGAATGTATTGCTTAATAATAGAAAGCAGTCAATCAGTCCAGGTGCTACTGCACTAAGACCCATGTGTGTGTTGTCATGGCCTGGCATCTCAGCCCACTGAACTGAATGGAGAGGCAAGCACTGTAGTCGAGAGGTAAGTACGGGTGTATGTCTTATGGTGGTCTCAGTATTATTAGCTCACCACCTCCCGGGAGTAGATCCATTACTATGTGTTAAACTTCAAACACCATGTAACGTTCTCACCAACATATTAACAATGATACATTATAAACATGTTTCTGATTTTAAACACAGATACCCACCCCCAAAACAAACAAACAAACAAACAATAAATAAATAAACTGTTGCTTATCCCGTGAACCTAGAAGGACTGCCATAGCTGTATAGCGTGCACTGTGCTCCTATCTTTCAGCACTTCATTTGATTTGATAAGTCTTTCCTGAGACTGTAGGTTTATGTTGTTTATGTGCCGATAGGGGATGAACAATTTATTTAACTGGGGCCTGATTGCTCAAACTCATTTAAACAATATACTTCATTGGGAGTAGTTCTCAGAGCACTGGTTCTAATCCCTGCTTGATAGAGAGTTCTACTCACAGAATGAAGTTCTCAGAGCACTGGTTCTCAACCCTGCTTGATACAGTGTTCTACTCACAGAGTGAAGTTCTCAGAGCACTGGTTCTCAACCCTACTTGATACAGTGTTCTACTCACAGAGTGAAGTTCTCAGGCAGGAAGCAGCGGTTCCGCAGGAGTCCTGCCCACAGCTGGACGCCCACGATGCCGAAGATAAAGAAGACAAAGAAGCAGAGCAACAGCACATTCCCCAGCATGGGCAGAGTGTCCAAGAGCAGAGTAACCAGGATACGCATGCCTGCAGAGAGAGAGAGGCCTGTCAGACTCATCACACACACAGGATATGCATGCCTGCAGGGAGAGAGGCCTGTCAGACTCATCACACACACACAGGATATGCATGCCTGCAGAGAAAGAGGCCTGTCAGACTCAACACACACACACCCAAACACACACACACACACTGAGGTCTTTAAAATCTTAAAAGGAGTTTGACAAGTTAACCCTAACCAGTGCTATAAGTGCAGCACAGGAACCAGTACAAATGGACTGAGTTGGAAATAAAGTGCACTTGGGACAGAGGGTAGGGGACACTTACACAGAGTGGTGAGGGTATAGAATCATCACCTAGCCATATGAACAGAGGGAGCAATCTCATTGGCTGACAAGTGTAACCACACCAGCATAGCTTGGAACTTTCAGAACCACTCTGCCTAATTCACTGGACAACCAATTAACTTTAGGAGAAGTTGGAAGAGGTCAGGTAGATTGATGGGTGCCATAGCATAAGCACAATAACACACTTTAAATATGGTCCAGAATCCGCAGCCCTGTTTAACAGCACTTGGCTTCGCCTTGTGAAGAACATCACCCCTAAGTGTCCGGATATTGGACCATATTTTAACAGCCTGCTGTGTGTTATTGCTGTCATGTTGTTGATACTGAATCACTGGGGTCCTTTAAGACCCGACTTCACAAAAGTTTTGATATGCTCAAATGGCTTCTTCCTATTCGTAAATTTTCTTATGGTCTTATGTTTTTAAGGTATACTTCGTAGTACGGTTGATTACTGAAAACTGACCTGTATATAGTCCAATAAATGGATATATTAATGTTTGTGTCACAAATGTTAATTTAATTAGAGATCAACTAGCAACGGCTTTCACGGGATACACGAGACCTCAGTGTCCCAGCGGTGTCTTGGTGCAGCATAATTATATAAATGAAAATGGGGTGCAGCATAATTATATAAATGAAAATGGGCAGAATGTGACAGCACTTTACTCTTATACCATATGACAGGGCCATCTGTACATATCAGCTTATTACAAAAAGAACACAGTGCATAGTTAATGCCATTTCAATGTTTACAGAATGTGTGTCTGCTGGTAGCCTACCCTGCAAAATAAAATCCTTCTACCCTTTGTAAAGACAAATACAATAATAATCTTTCTGATGTTTTATTTGTAAAGGGTATAATACAATAGAACTTGAATTTCACCAATTGATAGTTACATTAAATTGTTCACAAGAAACAAACATGGAAATATTGGCCTTCATGCAGGGCAGGGTGGATTTCAGGTAATGATTAAGTACTTGCACTAGTAATAAGTGCTTTGAAAGAGTGATGATCAAGCATACATCCGCTGCACTGATAACACCACATGCTCATTAAAATCATCTGCATATTAAAAGAGTGGAATTCTACTGCTGTTGCTTAGTAACGTCATACATCCGGGACACTGTGTGCGATTATTAGTTTCTATTGTTCAGCTTAAAGCAGTGCTAACAAAGGTTTTTAAATCCATTGTCTTACCACTTATTAGCTCTAGCAAAACTATCACTAGTCACCCTTTTGTTGAAAATCAGTATTTTACAATTTGGAAGATCTCAAATTCTATAGATGACAAGCTGCTGCTGCTTCCTGTGGTACCTAACCACTTCCTGTCTTGTAGTTCAAACTCACTCCAATGGGCTAGCTGCAATCTGATCATGTGACCTACAGCACAGGTACCAGGATGCAGCAGTTTTTTCACTGCTTTGTATTTGAAATATTTACATATCCTGAAATAATGTTAAATAAATTTTAAACAATAAAGTGAAGAACCACAGATCAATAGCACAATAATAAGAAGATCAGTAATTCATGTTAAGAAAGCTAGTTGGAGATGTTAAAGCACTGGTATATAGCATTGTATTGTATTTATTCAGGGATACCAATATACAGTAGTTATTGTATTTATTGTGTGTGTGTGTGTGTGTGTGTGTGTGTGTGTGTGTGTGTGTGTAACATTTCTTGAATTTAATATATATGGCACTAGGTTGAAAAAAGCCTTACATTCAGGTAAATTTGCACTTCCAAGGTAATGTTCTCCTGGAGAGTGACATTTTCCATTCAATACTTTTGTCATTAGCCAACCAGCTTCTTCCTCTAATGACTGAAATGATGCATTGCCAAGGGGCTATGACCTGGACGTGAAACACTAACTGACCTCAAAGGAAAGCATGCAAACTAAGGGCTTTCTTTAAAATGTACATCAGCACTCCATGAAAGATAAAACATAAACTATCCCACATTGCTGTTCCGAATGTATTTAGCCATTATATAATAATCTGTATGCATCCAAACATCTGCATAATGCCACACTGCTATGTCCAAAATCACTGTTCTCGAACATCTCTTCTGAGCTAAAAAACATGACTTGCGCATGTACCCTGACATGTGCTGTGAAAGGTACTGGCATATGCCCAATGAAGCATTGTATAAGCATTGTATAAACCTCTGTGTGGAAACACACTAGTCTGTGTGACAAACATGGTCCGTCTAATTTTCCATAAGGTAGGAACTTGTACCTGCTTTCGTATTTCACACTGTACATGTTTTCTTTGCATGTTGCATGTTGATAATTTATTATTATTAATGTTGCAGTCAATAAAAAAAAAAAAATATGTGCTGTGTAAGTGGTTGTGGGGAAAAGAAAACCAAGACAGAGTTGTTCTCATTTCCAACTAATGAAGGGACCTACCCACAATTATAGCAGCACTGTGTTACTTCAATATACGTCACCAAAGTCTTACCTATAGCTCCAGCTGATTCTGAATGTTTGCAAAATGGACATGTATCAATTAAACTAGCTAATGAACTATCAGATGCGGAGAGAAAAACATCCGGTTCCACTGCCATATCGATGTTGTGTCATTAACAGTTTAAATTCAAATTGAAAACCATTAGATTGAATCGTCCTCAAAGACCTCATTCCGAAAGGAATTAGCCCTGGTGGGGGCAAGCCAGCACCATTATACGTAGTCGAGACTGTGTCCACAATCTAATGTGACAAACATTGCTTAGAGAGGGGCTGTCCCAAGGTCTGTGTCCTGTGACAGATGAAGAGCTGGTCAGATTGACACAGAGCTCTTGATAGAGCTCACAGACACCAAGCTTGGAAATATCTCCACTTATAGGTGTACAAGGACCTAGTGGAGTCTGCCCTAGCACTCTGCAATGTACACACAACAGCATCTGATAGCCCTAGAGCTAACCAGTGGTCCCTTTCAGGGGCCAGACCCATAACCAGAACCTGCCCAGTTCCGGTTGCCAAAGAGAGCCTTTCGTCTGACTAAAGAGATCTGAGCGAAGTGGAATCTCCCAGGGCTGAAAAGGGTTGAAAAACATAGGCATGGTCAGCTGACGGTGTCTGTCGCACTTGGGGTGTAGCCAAAGGCACTGAGCACACTTGGATCGGGCACTAGTGGAGTAACCCTAGTTGGGTGAGTGATGAAGCTGCGGTCATCAGACCCAATAGTTTTTAACACAATACCAATTGTACTGTGAACCCTTGTTGAACAGGGCCAGACAGTTCCAAATGGCAGCTACTCTGTCGTCCGAGGGGTAGGCTTGCATCGTAAGGGAATCCAGCCAGAGACTCAAGTAGACCGTACTTTACATCGGTATTAATTGGCTCTGGGATCGTTGAGGTTGAGACCCAGCCTCAAACAAATCATCATCACAAATCGCTGTGTGGGCCACTGCTCCAACCAGTCGTCCAGGTAATTCATCAGCCTGATCACTTGTAGCCGCAAGGGAGCTAGGGTGACACTTTGAAAACGTGCAGGGGGCTAAGGAGAGACCAAATCACAGCAAGGCAAACTCAGGATGCTCCCCTGTATGGCGAAGCAGAGATACTTCCTGTGCACTGGAAGAATAGGAACATGGAATCCGCATTCTTTCGGTCCAGGGTGATAAACCATTCGACCGGCCAGACAGGCTGGTGAGTACAGTGGATGCCAGCATCTTGTTCTCTACCTACTGAGGCGCCTTGCATTTTCGGTTGGAGCGCCGCTGGTCCAAATTAATGGTCAGGGGAGAATACACTACTGGCGCAGTGGGGGCACCGAGTGTAGGTGTTATTGACATGCTGTGACGTTAAGCACCGAGGCATGGAGCATCTAAACACAGAGGGCGCCGAAGCACTGAGAAGCGCCCAGCCTTAACTGTGTGAAGTCAACACAACCCGGGGTAGTGCACAGCATATACCGGGGTGGATACACAGGCTCGAGTGGCTATGGCAGGCAATCAGGAGAGCAGTACAGGCGAGCGCATGGTGCAGAGCGCCAATAACCTGGTCAGGGACTGTGTGCAGTCACACAACGTGGCAGCACACAACGTATGCCAGAGGGGAGCACAGGCTCAAGGAGCTGCGGCATGTTAGGCAGGAATAAAAATGTACTGCTTTTTTTTTTTTTTTTTTAACTGCAAAGACAGCAGTAGAAAAATGTACAGGCTTATACACACAGTCATTCAGCTATGGGAGAAACACATTCACCATGTCAGGTTGGTGACGAAGAGCGCCGAGTAGGAGGGCTGAAACAAGCCTGCTGATTCAACTCAACAGCGAGACACAGCAGAGCTGGGTCCCAGTAATTATCATACTACATTTTCTTTTTAAACTGCAAGACACGAAAGAAAAAAACCTATACAGACACGCACCAGAGCAAGGTCGTAAGGGTAAAACAGCAGTCACCACGGCAGTGCGTGTAACTCCTTTAAACAGCGCTCCGACTGATTTTATTTTGTTTTTACCAGCAACCGAGTAAGCGGGCTGAAACAAGCCTGCATAAGCAACTCAACAGCGGGGCGCAGCAGAGCTGAGTCCCGCTGGAGGAATCACGCTTATATTATTTTTTATTTCTAAACTGCAAGGCAGTGAAATAAAACCACAAATACATGCACACAAAAGCAGGCTGTGAGGGTAATACAACAGACATCATGGCAATGTGGGTGAACTGCGAGAGGGTGGGCTGAGGCAGTCCAGCATAGTCAACTCCACAGCGGGGCGCGGCAGAGCCAGATTTCAGTGGAGGATCACGTGTCTCTTTTTCTTTTTAAAGTGCAATAGCAGAGGAAAACATAAAACAGTGAGCGCTGTAAGGTTTTAAGCAGACTGCAATGGCAAAGCGATGTAGTCTGTTACAAAGAAAAAGGTTAAACACAGCATAGTAACTGGACAGGGGTGTCCAGCCTGGACTACGTGCAGTCACACGACCGGGGCAGCGCATAGCCTAGAGCGGAGTGGAGCACTGTCTACAGGCAGAGGGCATCAAGGCACCTCGTGCCCAAAGCACCCAAGGGCGGTATGCGCACTGATGTAATAGACACATGTAATAGACACCTGCCCACGAGCTCTGTGCGCACAGGGTACCGTAAGCACTACGTAGGCCATACAGGGATGGGACCCCGACATGGGCCTGGCTTTGTGCATTAGCACTGAAGCACTGCTTATACTGCATTGAACACTGGTAAGTGTTAACGTATTGTGTACACCCACTAGTGTTGCAGCAAGAGTATTAACACTGCGCAACGTGCGCCGAGTACCGTGGGCACCTTGTGCACTGCGTACCGTGCAGCACCTTATGAGCACTAGTGTAGTACCAGTTTACTGGGTACTGTGCAACACTGTGAGCTATTCGCTAGGTTGAGCAGTGCCTATGCAACTAGCTCAACCTGCACCACCTGCACTACTTGCACCGTGCGTCCCAAGCACCGTGCATACCAGATACCGTGCACTGGGTTACCGCACTAGAGTGGTAAAGGTATCAACACGTGTGCACACATGCACTGTGCATACCGAGCACTGCGCACACCGAGTACCGAGGGCACTAAGTGAACTGCTCACCGTGCAGCACTGTTGTTCACTACCGCTGAGGTGCTGGGCACCATGTGCCGCTTATACTAAGCACCTGTGCCCCAAGATAATATATATCACGGGCTATTAATGCACCGCGGTACAGCAGCACCGGGGAGGCCGCTACACAATGTACCTACCCTAATCTCGTGGTCAACACACACACCTGGTCAGCGAGTAGCGTGTACCGGGGGGAGGGGGGCGCAGACAACAAAACACGGTAGAAAGATAATAAAGGGAGAGAGAGTACACCGTTTGTTTACAAGGCCTGACTCACCGAGGTGGGCGGGCCTGTGCAGCCAGCAGGGTTTACTCGACAGCAGGGATGTGGCAAGGCCTAGCCCCGTGGAGGAGAGCGCGGCTGGGAGGGTCGCTTGACAGCAGAGATACAGCAAGGCCTAGCTCTGAGGAGGACACGTGTACTCTCAGGAAGAAAAGACAATCATTTGCGGATGACGGCACAGGCAGTAGTTCACATACGACAGACATAAAAAGAGAGTGGCCTACCACGCAAGTGGGGAGTGACAAAGACAGAAAGGCAAAAAGGACTCAGTCTTTTTAAGTTGAGGAAAGTTCCAGGAAAGCGGCAAGCCGGCTTTCAGCACGAATGCAAGGGAAATACAACCGCCTCGAATCGACTCGAGAAGCTCTACACAGAGGTCTTACCTTACCATCTTGAGAGGGGAAAAAAGGAGGATCTTCCTGTAACAGTTTTATTCCCTCGGTAGGTGGGACCGAGTGCGTCACCCCAGGAAGGGGCCTTTCGGCAGCTCTGGTTTAGAGAGCTCAGCAATACCTACCCGAATGACAGAAATATCCCATACCTAATGTAGTGGTGTTCGTCTTCGAATTGAAAGGGAACCACATTTTCAACACCAGAAGGGCTGTTCATTTTAAAACTATGTCGTTTGGGCTACATGATGCGTCAGCTGCCTTTCAGAGATTGATGGACCAGGTTTTACGCCCACATCATGAATATGCAGCAGCATATATTGATGACGTGGCGATTTAAAGCTCCACCTGGCAAGAGCATTTGGCTAGGATTACAGCTGCCCTTCAGTCTCTAAGGGCAGCCCGGCCTACAGCTAAATTAAGAAAATGTGCATTTGCCAAGAGACTCCATATTTGGGATTTTTAATGGGAAATGGAAGGGTGAGTCCCTTGGTCACCAAAATCCAGGCTTCAGATGACGCGGTGATCCCCAAAACCAAGACTCAGGTGAGGTCACTACTGGGATTAGCCGGTCATTACCATGAGTTATTACTCATTGTGTACCCTGCCGTGGTACTCCAGAGGTCCTGGATACCGTAGTTGGTAGCCAGGCCACTGACAACAGCACCCTCTGCAGGCTAAAAGAAATCAGTTACAAAAATAACAGAATACCAATAAAACTGAGCACTTGTGCGGTGTTTTTCAAACATAATTTCTGTCTCCTGTGTCAATGATTACCTACACTCTACCACAGGGCGTTTGATACTATTAAGCATAAGCTTTGCCAGGCTCCCAATCTTATCACACCGGATTTCACCAAGAGATTCATCCTCCACACCGATGCGTCGGACGTGGGTTTGGGTGCAGTCTTGTCCCAAAAGGTAGACAGAGTAGAACACCCGATACTGTATCTCAGCAAAAAGATGCTCCCTCGGGAGCGCAACTACACCGTAGTCGAAACGGAGTGTCTGGCCATCAAATGGGCTACTCACTCTTTACGATACAACCTGCTGGGGCATTAATTTCATCTTGTCACAGACCACGCCCCACTCAAGCGGTTAAGCACAATGAAGGATAACAATGCTCGGATAACTCTGTGGTATCTGGCATTGCAACCCTTCATGTACCACATGGTACACCGTGCTGGGAAAGACCATCCAAGACTTCCCATGAGGGGGGAGTAATGGGAAAGATAGATCCAGCCGAGTGTTCCTGAGTGGTGAGATATCTGACAGAAATACAATCTGACAGAAATACAGAGATTTAAATTGTTTTTAAATCTCCCTCCCGACCTGTGAGGGCGCCAAGCAGCGAGGACATAGTTCATTGGATGGGCTGGCTTGGCAGTTCTTTCCCCGGATCGGGAAGGTGGTCAGTCTGGAAAAAGGTGAGACTCCGCTGCAAGAACGTACTGACCCGGAAGGGAAACAATGTAGCAGCCACAGATTGCAAAGGCAGCTGCATTCATTTACCATAGGGTCATGCATAACAGCATATAAGGGGGACAGAGAATCATAATCTGTTCCTTTGCATTGGTTTGTAGCGAGTAGAACCAGAAGAACAGTGAAAGTATATTGTTACTTGAAATCGTGAGTGTTGTGTTTTTGTTTGTTTGTAATTGTCTCGTCTTGTCTTGTACATTACCAGACAGTTAACATAGTTCCGGAGCTGTCACCAGGGGCCAGCACCAAACCAGACAACACTGCACCTTTGTCACAAATACATTTCTAAAACTGGATTACAATTATCTCTGTCTGCTGCTTTCATATGCTGCATCACACCTGCACCTGTCTACAATAAACCACTTTGCCACAGTGTCCATTCTGTAAACATTTAGAATCAGCTGGGGCTATATCTAAGACTGGGTACTTATATTGAAATAACACAGTGCTGCTATAACTGTGGGTAGGTCCCTTCATTGGAAATGAGAACAAGTCCGTCTGGGGGTTTCTTTTCCTGGCAGCCACTTACACATCAGACATTTTTTTTTTGTTTGTTTTGTTTTAATGAATGCAACATTAACTATAATAATAAATTAAAATAGAGCATGCGAATGGAACATGTACAGTGTGAAAGATGTCTACTACACAAAACGAAAGTAGGTACAAGATCCTTATGGAAAATTAGACGGACCATGTTTGTTTCACAGACTAGGGTGTTTCCACACGGAGGTAATATAGCTTATATAACGCTTCATTGAGCATGCACCGGTAAGTTTCAGAGTACATGTGAGGGTACATGCGGAAGTTGGCTCAGAAGAGATGCTCAAGAACAGTGATTTTGGACATAGCAGTGTGGCATTATGCAGATGTTTGGGCGCTGTGAACTGGCGCTTCCTCTTCGCAGTTAGTTGCCCCTTTAAAAGTAGACCCAGGACACAGGAATGGAGTTTTAAGCGCTCCAACTTGGAGCGTTGACAACACATCAGGAACCTGTCTAACACATTGGTCAGCTAAGCTGTTTACCAGCTGAAAACACACAGTTTTATATACATGAACGGTAAAAAGAACACACAGTACCTTTTTACGTTGATACGAGTGATCACACAGAGTCAGGCTCTTCACACAGCAGGTCCGACTAATCTGGCTGCTGATTTTTTAAACCCTGCACCTGGCTTCAATTTACAATACCTGCCAGGCGCAGGTGAAAATTTAACAATTCAAAATTAAACATGCATGATTTTAACTCCCTCCCTGCTCCGTTACAGTGCATACGGATTATTATACAATGACCAAATACATTTGGAAGAGCAAGGTGGGATTAGTTTTTGATGTAGTGCTGATGTGCCCTTTAACCTAGAACGGAAGCTAATATGTGAAATGAAATGTTTGCTATATCATGAGTTTCTTCAAAACTGTTCTTATGAGATCTACGTAGTCATTGAAAGAGTTTTCATAGTCAGTCATTATTTGTTCTTCCCATATCTTGTGAAACTTGTTTTAAAGCAGAAATACATAATATGAATTTTTTTACAAAGATGTCACTAAATTGCCTCAAATTGCGTCAACACTACAAAGATACCCTTTCTCTGCGAGCCAGTTTGAAGTACAAAGTCAGGGATCAGACAGTGAATCCCCGCTTCTTGTAATTGCTTCTACATGCTTATGTTGTATATGTAACGTCAGCTTTATCTGCTGAAGCTGAAATGATCAGATTCGTACCAGGAAACCACTGAACACAAGATGTTACATTTACAGGGCACGTGACCATCTTTACACACGAGAGAATGGCTGTCAGGCATGTATGCACCCCCCTGAGTTTTTTTTATTTTGTAGGGTTACTGATAAACTCCTGATACAATTAACTCTGTTTCTTTGTTGTTCTAGGGAGTGAAATTAAAAGTGTTTTATTTGCAGTTTGTGTAACTTTAGATATGATTATATAAGAAAAACTAAACAATGATGAAAAGGGTGCTGAAGCCATGTCAAGCAGGGACATGGCTTTTCAGATGGTAGTTTCTGCACCGTTAAGAATAGTTAAAGCATATGTAAATTGAAATGATACACTGTTTTCTTTTCCTTGAGTGTTAAATGATTTTGTATCAGTTCCACTCTGCCGGTATGTATAGTTCCTCTTCCCTTTGCCTCGTCTATCTTTTGACACCTCTTTCTGTCATCACCTCTTTCATGTATTCCCTGATTCGTTCATTACCCCCGAACTCTGACTTTCAATTCCATGTTCTCAGTGTGTAGGAGTGACTAGCAGTGCTTTGCAGGCAGTAGAATGTTCCCGTGCGTTAGCGGTCTTTTGAGGATGATGTTTCAAAGCCAGTATGAAGGGATAAAAATAGAAATAGCTGCAATATGTAATGCACACATTTCATGTTTCACTACATTTTTTCATTTTCATGCAAACAGTTTCCTGACATTCTTTAATATATAAAAGACGGATTTTCCTGTTGCAAGTTTGAAACAATGGGACAGCAGGAGGCCTGACACACTTTGGCAGTAGGCGGATACGGGCACTCGGTTGGCAGGTGCTTCTTTATTCTCTGTGCTACTGTAAGTTTGAAGACATGACATGGGATATGTTTTGCAACACCATATAATAAATAGGGTCTAACAACGCTTAGCTATGTAAATACCATTCTTTTTAACTGCCTCTCCACATTTCCAATACAGCTACACCAATTCATATGTGAACAACATTTACAAAAATATACCACTGTAAAAGCATTGTAAAGTGTAATAAATCACAGTAAAACATGGTAACGCATGGGCAGGCATTGTAAAGCACAGAGAGGTATGTAAATCATACAAAACCATTGTAACCATGGAAAAGCATGGTGGAAAACATTTACAGTGGAATTTTATGAAAGAAGGTTGGCAGCGCTTTCAGAAAAGACAATCAATTGCTCTGCACTTTAACCACTTCTGACACACTTTCAGAATGCAAGATAAAGTTACTGGCATAATGATAGAATAATTGCTGTCACTCTGAGTTCCTGATTTAGAGTGATGCTGCTGTTCTTCGGTGTCATATGTCTTGATTAACCAGGAACAATACTGTCATTTTTTCACAGTAGGTGTGCAACACTGAAATTATTCTGAAATTAATTCCCCAATTATGGTCGCAATTAAATCAAGGAGGCTGGAGTGAAAAATCTGTCTTTTCTTTGTTCCTGGTGATGCACATGTTAATTGTAAAGAACAGGTAAATCCTGAGGGGAGTCAATGGACTGTTGGCCCAGAGTCCCGCTGGTAATTGAAACGAGGTAGGTTCTGATATTAATTGTACCTTTCCAAAGCCTCCAAATTGATTTCATTATTAGAAATATAATCTGTGAAGATTAATTGGTAATGAAAACATTAGGCCGGACTGTGACAGAATTATGCAAATAGACTCCTTTGTTGTAGTGTACCGTGATTTATGTTTTGTTAACAACATCCCTGCTGGAGGCTCTTCTAACCTACTTTAACACACCTGTGTGTCCAGATGTTTGAGTAGAAAACTTTGTGTGGATAAGGGATTGGAATATAGCAGCCTGGAGATCATCCTACTCTATTCTTGTTTATGTTGTTTAGATTCACTTTGTATCTTTGTTTAAGCACCACGTCCCAAGAAGTTTAAGCAACCACTGTGGCCTCATCAGAGCTCTTAGAATACTGGCTAACCTCTAAGTACTGCAGGTACACCAGAGTGTTACCATTACCTTGTCCCCATGCAACACCCTGCCTTTAATTGATGAAAGAAATACTTTACAAAATTCTAAAATAAACTAATAAATTCATGTTTTGAAGACTTTGAATTTTGTATTCTAAATTTAGTACTATTGAGTGTTTTGTAGTTATGAATACAACATAAATGAGTAAATACCACATGGATCAAATGTGCTATTTCTTACATGCACTTGGGTCAGGGTGTTGCAGGGGCACAGGCTAAGGGTTGCACTTTGGAGTACCGGGTGGTGGTCAGACATGATTTTGAGATCTTTATTGAGCCCACAGGGGAGCTTCAAAATATATTAATCACTGCTGTAAGTCCTACAACATGATTGCAGTTAGACTTGGGGTAAACTGACCTACAACACAGGAAGTGGCAGCAACTTTAAAATGTGTAGTGCAGTTTTTGAAATATCTGCATATCCTGAATTAAACTATAGAAAGCAAAGACTTTTAGAAGCAAAGGAGCGGCTGCTAGTGCCAATAGAGATAAGAAGATGAATCTGAGAGCAGCGGTTTGCACTGCGTTAAGCCCTGAGGTCTTAGATTAAATCTCTAGTTTTTTTCCAGCTTTAAGAATATTTTATTAAATGGGAGACAGCAATTTATATTCATGAAAATGCACATCTCCCAGTCCCAAACAGCCCTGTCAGGTCCCTGCTGAATAAACCAGAATTTAATAACTCATAGTATTTCCATATTGTTTCCATATAAATGGGGTAATTAAAAGCGATTGATTAGAGTGGCATGACCACCAAAAAGAATATTAAAAACCAGACTGAATGAGAATTAAGAATCTGTAAATTGTCAATTAAAATGGAGCGCAAGGAATGTGATGAAATAATCCCTGTCCCAGCTTGATTGTGAAACACTTTCTGTGTCTTTAAAAAAAAAATAAAAAAAACAATATTCATCCAATCAGCTTTTAAGGCACTCGCAGGCTGACTTTCAAAGGTTTTGCTCTGCTCCATTTTTTATATGTTAATGTGCTTCTCACTTGCTCTAGAGCAGAACTTTACTATTTTAATGTATCCCTGCCTGGTTTTGCACACAATCAAATACTCAGGTATTCATCCCTATGGTAATAAAGGGCACACCCTTTTAATTCTCTTTGCTCTGCTAAACAGGAGCAAACAGCAATATTAATGAAAACAGGCTGAAAGCCAAAAAAATACATTGAAAAGGAAAATCACTTAAAGTAAAGGTAATTCAGCTTTTTGAAAAGATCGACCAATATGTTAAGGTAGCATGTATGGGACCATACAAAGGGTTTAAAATCCATTATAATTAACCATCATATTAAAAGGTACTGGAATAAATTAAAAGTGTAAGCTACGTACAATCTATTTTTTTATAATCTTTGAGAGGTTTCCATGTTTTAACAAAACATCCCAGCTTTCCTCTAACATCCTGTAGTAGCTAATTTTGGAAACTGGGAAATTAAATTCATGCATTTAAAAAGTGTGGTTTGTTATTTCTCACTTGACTAGAAAGCCATTGTGGACAATCCAAACTGATTTACATTGATAATCTGTAGCTGGCTCTTCATTTCACACCACCATAAAGTAGGTAAAATAATGGAGATAAATTGGCTCTTTTGCGCTTCTTTTCGGATGGCGAATTGGACCTCTGCAACATGCACTGAGATAATGAGGTGCACAGGAGCAAAAGGCACCAGTGAAGCGAGGGATTACTCCAAGTTAAAAAGAGCTTTTGAAAATAGTTTGGAGCAAATCTCTGAAGTTATTTGTCATTGATTGGTACTCAGTTATAAAGGTGAGGGCAGGACAGCTGTTCTAGTTTTGCAATCAACACATTATTGAACGTTATTCAAGACCTTCTGATAAATACTTCTTAAAGACAATAACGAGAACTGGCAACAAGTTTCTGTACACCCCTACACTGAACATTTTATAAGTCATAAAAATAAAAATTTCATATTAACACATCTACTGTGTTTCTCAAGAACATGTAAACGTTTAGAATGCTTTATATATAAGTGAAAAATCTACACTTTCAGCGACTTTATATGTGTAGCTGCTGATCCAGTGGGAAAGCACTTATAATATTATGTTGAGTAGGATATTAAACAGGTAGCACATGAAATATTAGAAAAAATGTAGATAATAAGACTTGAAATCTTTACTATATTGTGCATGCCCATTTCTCTCAGATGTTCAGTTTTCAAAGAGCCACATGTTTTAGTAAACATATTTTTTTAAGACCATGGTATCTGGTACTATAGTTAAAGAAATATCTATTTGCAAGCCATAAGGGTGAAATTGTCTCCAGTCCTTCAATAGTTTGTTGTCATAAACCAACCAGCTGCTTCTTCTACTGACTGACACGTTGTCAGCCAGTAGCATGCCGTAACCCTGAAGACTGCTGAGGTGAGTTGATATAGGAAGTGTAACAGACTGGCATGGAAACTGAAATATTTCTTTAAACCAATGTAGTGCCAGCTTTCTTTCATAGCTGCACACTTAAGACCTATGTTGTGAATAGTAAAGATGATGGGATTATTTTGTTAGCTTTAATTGAATAACTTTTATACTGAGAACTTTTATACTGTGTTTTAGTGTAGTGATACAGAGCAGTCTAGAGGACCTGGCTGATTCACTGTCAGGCTTGACCCAATTACTAAGAGATTCTTCAAGACGGAATATTTCAATGTGTTCATCAATATTCACAGTGCGGGTTATTAATCACAACAGCTTCCTCACTTCATCCACACTGCTACCCTCCCTGGCTCCAGTAATCAGGTCACAGAGTAGCATCACAGGCAAGACTTACTGGGAACCCGATTGATGGCTCTCAGGGGTCGGAGGACTCTGACTGTGCGCACCGCTGAGAAGCTGACGTTCTGCAGGTTCAGGGAGTACTCCAGCATCCTGGAAGAGAAGAGTGTGCAATCACTGGTGAAAAACAAAGCAAAATAAGCACTTCTACTGTAGCTCTCAAAAATAACTATAAAACACCCTTCATAAAAACTTACCAGGCTAAATGTGCATGGTCGTTTTTAAGTATGCTTTTCCCATGGTTATACTATGCATTTACCATAGTTTTTTTTTTTTGTTTCATATGCTTACCATACAGTACCTCACTGTGCTTTACAATGCATAATGGATAAAAAATGTTATCAAAGAAAGGTTTCAACTAGAAGTCTTCATCGGTGTCTCTTCATTTCATTTCTTTTCTCTTCATTTCAGCAAAAAAAAAGAATACCTCAAAAACCCAAATACCCAAAGCCCTATTCTGATACTTGCAGATCATACAGTAGGTTGTAAATATGTTTCATGAAACTTTAGAGCATACAGTACAAAACATGATTTTGTACCTGGTTTATAGTTCTCTAGTGGTTCCTATAGTAGTGTATATTCATATTTATACACATATAAAATATGTAGCGTCTTCACTTGTTCCAATGTCTCCAAATGGATTTTCATTAAATCCTGTATTTCAATTCTCTTCTGCACCTTTATTTTCTTATTTTAAGTGAGCTTCAAATCAGTTGTATGACTGATACATTTGATTTCTATTCTTAACTTCCAAACACTCAATTGAAAATCCACAACGTCAAGCTGACAAGCATTTCTAATAGTACCAGACTGGGGGTCAATTACAGTCGTCACCGTACAATTCACAGTTAATCCCAAGTCCAATGTAATTAAAATTGCATTTGAACTATGACACAACTGCGTACTTGTAATTGTAATGATACCATACACAGTTCAATTATTTTTTTTATGTATCATTAATGTGTGTAGTTTTTCAAGTTGCTTTTTAGTGTAATTGCAATTATATTTGTAATTACTGCAGAGTAATTGTAATTGAACAAAGTAGCATTGTAGTTGTAATTGCAATTTCAGCAAACAATTCTGCTGTGATTGGAATTGTAATTCTAACTATAATTGATCCCAGGTCTGGATAGTGCTTACACAGTTTTAACTCTTGCTTCCCGATACCTTAATCACTTCCTGAGCTATAGGTTACACAATCTGATTGCTGTTAGACCACTGGAGTAAGACTGCTCTACAGAAAGGAAATGATTAATAACCAGGAAGTTTCAACCTTTAATCTATACTATTGTATAGAAAGAAAAAAAGTTCTGCATATCTGCATTAATATAAAACACACCGAAGAACAGACAGGTGTAGGAGATCTATTCATGAGCCCAGTGCAAGAAGAGCAGTCCTACTGGATGTGAATGAAACTGTGTGCTGTGGATAAAAATAACCCATTATATTAATGAGTGACCCGGACGTTTCCCCCTGTGGTGTTTTCATTAAAGATAGTGAGTTCATTAAATTATTCAAAACCATTCCAATCTGAAGGGTGGTCATCCATTAGGATGTGTTCTGTTGTGTCCCAGCCAGAATGTTGCATTCCTGTGGGAACGGTGTCTCTTTCTTGCATCAGTCACCTTTTTCATGCTTATTTTTTGTTTTCCAGACTCTGTTTTCACTTTGAGCTAGGTGCAGAGATGCAATGATTCAGTGATAAATTAATTACTGATCACATGGCTTTCATTTTCTCATATGGATAATAACATAATCATACATTTTTTTCTGTTACATTTCAAGACTTTGTGAAGTGTCTACACATTACTTGCTGCTGAATTATAAAGTGCTCTCAATGCAGTGAACATTGTCAACGGAATATCTGGTCGATCCTAACCCTAAACCTAACCCTAACCTTAACTCTACCACTATCACACTGCAGATCCTAACCCTAAACCGAGCCCTACCACAACCACAACTCTGGAGATCCTAACCCTAACCCTACACCTAACCCTAACCCTAACCTGAGATGGTGATAGTGTGGATCGTCTAGGATTGGGATTTGGCTTAAGATTGGGATGTAGGATGGTGGTGGGTGAGATCTCTAGAGATTAGGAATCCTAATTGGGACCCTTGGGATAAGATCAGGATTGCGATTTGGCGAACCCCTACCACCACCACTCTGGAGATCCTGATCCTAACCCTAACCCTAACCCTAACCCTAACTCTAGCCCTAATGCTTGACCCTACCACCATCACTCTAGAAATACTGATCCTAACCCTAACCCTAACCCTACCATTCTGAAGATCCTAACCCTACCACCACCACCTCTCTGGAGACCCTAACCCCAACCCTATCACTCTGGAAATCCCCCCCTGTGCAACAGATATTAGGACCCCACTGGTAACATGGAACTCTCTTTGCTGAAAATTGGACTTAAGTGGTGTCAGGTGGGATCCGAATACCTGCTGAACAGACAGTAGATCTGCAATGCTTTAGCAGGATAGATGGGATTCACCAATATTTCTATAAAGTTTGAAAACAAACTGATCTGACAAGTGTATTTTTAAAGCCTTGGTTTAAAAATGCTGCCAGTACAATAGCATGCTTGTTGGTGTCAAACACAACACCTTCTCTGGTTTCCAGATGTCATTATTCTGCATTTTAGAATTGCAAACTGACTTCATAACCACCACGTCAGTCTCCAGCATTCCAAACAATCAACCACAAAATCATACAGAGCACTATATCGGCCAGGTTTAGAAGCGATCACAGAATTGACAGCTCGTGATAAGGGAGAGAGTAGCATTTATTATTTATGCCCCTCAAGCAATCTACAGCAACAGCCTTCAGCACTGCACACATACCCTTTCCCATTGCTCAACTATCAGCCACAGCAATAATCCCTACCTCAGAGCCCTTGGGGCAGACTGAAATTTATAAGAAAAAAACTATGGTTTGAAAAAGAAAAAAGAGAACTACAGCATGTCACACAGCACACAGAGAAGAGACAAGACAGCAGCATACTGGGACTGGAAAGGGCTTCAAATCTAATCCTAAAAAGCACCAGCAACATTGTCACCCCCACACCCCAAGGGTTTAAATCCAATTTCTTACCTCCTATTAGCACTAGCAACAGCTATAAAGGAGTGCTAACCATTGCTTTGAAATCCATTTTCTGTATCCTGTACTGGTACTAGCAACATTATCACTGATCCCCTTATTGTTCAGATAAATATGTATAATATTCAGATAAATTTGTCCTGTTTTTGTATTTTAATTCGGCACATCCAGTTTTCTGGAACCTCATCACTTCTTGTGATAGACCCACTCTTACCCACTGTAAGTAATGGCTTGTAAAGCCCTGCTCAGCACTGCTTTAAGTATACAGTAACTAATAAATCAGAAAAAGGAGCTGCATTACTGCCAGCCTGCTGGTTAAGCTCTAAGGTCTTCTGTCTGTTTTCTCAAGGAGAAAGCCCAGTTACAAGTCTTTAAGCCTATGCATTCGTCACGTCTTTCAATTCGGTAAGCGTTATAATTTTGTAATATGGCCTCAGCAATTAGTGTTAATAGCAGGCATATGCGGCCCCCAGACTGACTATCTGGCACTCTGCAAACTGTAAGATCTGAACAGTTCAGAATGAGATTATATAAATGTACATTTAGTGGTAATTAACTCTACCTAATGCAGCGGGATCTAAAAATACAGCATTGCTTTATCTAAGCTGTACCCCACATTGCCATTGCATAATGTTGATGCTTATATTTTGCTTCTGTAATAGATTTTTAATAGTGAGTAAGGCTGGGTTTCTTTAGTGATTAAATGGGCTTATGTCTTATGCTTTCCATCATTTCCATCCATCCATTTAAAATCCCAGGACTGTAAACAAGACTTCTACACCTACACTCTGCAAAGCTAACCACACAACAAGGAGCATCTTCACAGCTAGGATTTCAGCTCAATAGAAAGAGCTCACTACAGGGATCCGACAGATACAGTCGTTCATCTCACTTAATGTGGGAAAGCGGCAAGTATTGGCATCTCAGGGAAATTCAATACACAGAACACTGAGAGCTGGGAACCAGCAGCTCTCGCCAATTCAATGAGAGGGAACGCAGGGGTTAACATTCCCAAAGAACCGAGTATTGAGTCAAGTGAGTGATCTTTAATAACAATCCAGACTGAATGGCAATGCAATGGTACAATGGTACCATGATAGTACAAGGCCAGCTATAATGGTGCTGACATTGGTAGAATGGTACCACAGTATGTTAACCATACCCTACCCAAATAATCTTTAATGACAATGAAGACAGTGATCTTACAAGGGCAATGCAATGGTATTGTACTATGCTGTAGGGAGCAATGATAGTACAAGATCAGCTATAATGATGTTGTGATTTGTAGACTGGTACCACAGTATACTAACCATACCCTAATCAGATGATTTTCAATGGCAATGCAGACAGTGGCTCTACATATGGTTCTGTTGGGTGGAACAATGGCAGCTACAATGCAATGAGTCTACCAAAATCATACAGTTATGTATCCATTGTATAAATATTGTATGCTGACCACCAGAAGCTCTTCTATAGTATTTGCATTTCTGTTTTCTTTTACACAAAGCTAAACTATGAACAGTTAGGATGTACATATAAAGGGGGAGTAGAACTTTCATTAGGTACAAACAAACATGTGCTTGGGAGGTGAACAGTCAAGCAGCAGTAAGACAGTAACTTAACAACAGCAAGCACGTCTTCAGTGGAGGAGAGCAGAACTGCACACAATCACGGCAGGTACGCAATGCTGGGAATGAGAAGAATGAGAATGATCATCGATTCATTCTTTAACCAGGAATAAACCTATTGAGACGGGGCCTTGTTTACAAGAGTGTCCTGGGAAGACTACTAGCAACATACACCAGCAATTTCACATCACTAAAAACAACAACATCACTCAGAAACATTTACACTTCGATAACTCTTGGAACCTATTCATTAAAATAAATGCAACATTAGTCATTGTTCTATGAAGTGTGTAAACATGTGACAAACCCGCTAGTCCGAACTGACCCATAAACCGATTTATGCTGTCCAAATGAAATGCTGGCTGACAGCAGCTGCAGAAACCACACTTCAAGTGGAAAACACTTCCAGCTGTGTCTGTGTTTTTATTTCAAAGTGTTACTCCGTATTTGTGATGGATATGTATACAAAACATAAAACAAAGACTAGACAGGGTCTGGGCCCAAATGGTTTGGATTAGCGAGAGTTGAGTGTATTTATTTGTTTCCATTGTCTTTTTGCTAAGAATCTGCTTTTATTTTCACCATTCATAATGGCTTCATGATCGCTTCAGATGAGCCTGTAAGACTCTTCCTATCCCTTAAGGTAGATAATGTTGACTTCAGCAAACAGATAAAAACAAATCCTACGAAAACATAATTTGAAAAATAGCCCTAAGCACCGAGGCCTAAATCATGTCAAGGAATGTAGAAATACTTCAAATACACATAAAATACATAAAGAGCAACTTGGTGTGGCTCTGAAATGTGACAGTGCATTATTATTCCTGTTTAGATTCACTTTGTATATCATTTTCAGTTTCAGTCATCACAATGTGATGCCATATAAAAAATGTAAAGTACCCGTGTAGACCCAAAAGGCCTCTCACACTCTGCCCACAGTGGACACAAATTACATCAGTAAGAAATACTACATAGAACAAATGTGGTACTTCTTATATCCACTGGGGGCAGAGTGTTCCATGGAGACAGCCTAGGTTACACTCTGGTATTCCAGCTGAACTTGGAGAAGACAAGTTTGAGAGCCCTATAGAGACCACAGAGGAGCTTTTAACTTGTGAGATTTTAAAAGTAACCAGGATAACTGACACAGAAAATCATATACAAAGTGATTCTAAACAACAACAATACCCACACTGAGTTGCTCTTTAAAACCATCATTTGAGCTACAGCCACAGGCGTTGACTTGTCAAGAACTTTCTTTGCCCCTGGTGTACCGTAAATACTAAATTAATATAACATACCAAAATTAAAAAGGCCAACTTCAAAAAGTAATAATTCACAGCATTCCTTACAGCTACGCTGTCAAAAAGGTAAGCAACTTAAATGTAAATTATTATTTATTATTTTAGTCATTTAGACACATTTATCCAAAGCAACTTAAAGAGACTTGGGGGTGAACTATGCATCACAACTGCTGCTCATTTTTGATGTTGCTTCCCTGTAGCACTTTTTTATCATGATTTTGAAATCGCTCAGTTGCCTTTCTCTGTTTATCAAACCCTACTGAGATGAAGCTTGTTCTTCATTTAAAATGTAAACATATTCTGCTTCTCACACAAAGAACTGACAAAAAACATTATTTTTCCCTTCATCAAAGATGAGCCAGTATGTTTCCTCCCAAAAATGTCTTTTTCCAACAGTAGCATTTATGTGGGTGCATTAAAACCTCTGAGGCAGCATTTTCAGAACTTGCTTTTGAATCCTCTAACGTTTCAGAAACATTAGCGCTAGTGCATGGAAGAGACTGGCCTGGTTCATTCGTTTTTCACTGAGGTTCACGGGTTATCCACTTATCCATATCTTCTGGATAACATTTCAATAAAACGAAAATTAATAACTTAATGAAGGAAACCTGACTTAAAAAAAAAAAAAAAAAAAAAAAAAAAAAAAAAAAAAAAAAAAAAAATGTTTTTAAAGCTCTGCTGTAACCTACTCCCTGCATATGGCTCTTCACAGGGTAACGTTTTTCATTTGAAATAATCACATGATTGCGCTACCCAATCTGTTGCATGCCTTTGTACGAGTTGATGGTGTCGTTGTGTTTATACAACTATGAGTGCAGTAGCATGTACTCCACGTACATAGGCTTTACTTTTTTTTTTTGGGGGGGGGGGGGGGGGGGGGGGGGGGGGGGGATGCCCCTCAAAATAAATATTGGAAGGACAAATGCCCCTTTGCCCCGCTAACTCGGTGCTTAAACTGGCAGTGATACAACAGTTTTAACTTAAGAAGTTCTAAGTCTTGGGAAACACCAGATTAGATGTCCTTTCACATTATGAACCCAGTGTGACAGGGTGAAAAACCCTCACATGTAAACAATGTTAATTTGTGTGATTTATTTTTTTGTATAAAGCTTATTTATTTTGTTTTCATTCACTTCCATATTCTACAGTATAAATGTGCAGATTTATTCAGTTACACCAATAACAGTATTATCTGTATTTTCATATCTAAATGTGTTAAAAAATATTATTTTATAAATGTTTTCAGGAAAGGGTTACTTTTGAGCCTTGATTTAAATACTTAATTTCCATGTGAGAATATGCCTGAAATTGAGAAAACTGTGGGCGTTGATTGTGGTCGAACTTATGATTCAAGTGATGCAGGTGTATTTGAAAGCCTGAACTAGCCTGCAGGATCACTCTTATAGGGTTAAGAAGAGCTTCAGCAGGTTGACTGTATATTGTCATTATTAGTTTAAACAATTTTTTTATTTACTTTTGTTTAGTAAAAGACCTCAATAGCTTCGCTATTTCAATGGATGCCTGATTTCCAGCATTTTTGCCTCATCACTTTCGCATAACCCAGAAAATCAGAAACCTGACTGAGAATCAACAAATAAATCCTGTATCCCTTCCAATAAGATACCACAGTTGAAGCATGGTGTGAAATAAATCATAGTGAAAGCATGGTAAAGTATATTTAAGCAGAGTAAAGCCCAGAGAGGTATGTTAAAGCATATTAAAAGGATGACAAACCATGGTAAACTACGTACACAGAAGAACCATTGGAAGACTACAAAATGAGTGTGCAGGTCCTGGAGGGTGTAAAGAGTTAAGGGAGGTATTGAGGTTGGTGCTTTTCTGGTTTAGTGGAGTGGAGAGGGTGTAAAGAGTTAAGGGAGGTCCTGAGGCTGGTGCTGTTCTGGTTTAGTGGAGCGGAGAGGGTGTAAAGAGTTAAGGGAGGTCCTGAGGCTGGTGCTGTTCTGGTTTAGTGGAGTGGAGAGGGTGTAAAGAGTTAAGGGCGGTCCTGAGGCTGGTGCTGTTCTGGTTTAGTGGAGTGGAGAGGGTGTAAAGAGTTAAGGGCGGTCCTGAGGCTGGTGCTGTTCTGGTTTAGTGGAGCGGAGAGGGTGTAAAGAGTTAAGGGAGGTCCTGAGGCTGGTGCTTTTCTGGTTTAGTGGAGCGGAGAGGGTGTAAAGAGTTAAGGGCGGTCCTGAGGCTGGTGCTGTTCTGGTTTAGTGGAGCGGAGAGGGTGTAAAGAGTTAAGGGAGGTCCTGAGGCTGGTGCTGTTCTGGTTTAGTGGAGCGGAGAGGGTGTAAAGAGTTAAGGGAGGTCCTGAGGCTGGTGCTGTTCTGGTTTAGTGGAGTGGAGAGGGTGTAAAGAGTTAAGGGAGGTCCGGAGGCTGGTGCTGTTCTAGTTTAGTGGAGTGGAGAGGGTGTAAAGAGTTAAGGGCAGTCCCGAGGCTGGTGCTGTTCTGGTTTAGTGGAGTGGAGAGGGTGTAAAGAGTTAAGGGAGGTCCTGAGGCTGGTGCTGTTCTGGTTTAGTGGAGTGGAGAGGGTGTAAAGAGTTAAGGGCGGTCCTGAGGCTGGTGCTGTTCTGGTTTAGTGGAGTGGAGAGGGTGTAAAGAGTTAATGGCAGTCCCGAGGCTGGTGCTGTTCCGGTTTAGTGTTTCTGCAGTCTGTTGTGGAGGGCCTGTCAGCACTGATTGAGCCTAATGGAAGCCAGATGTGAGGGAGTCCGGAGCCACGCAAAACAGTAGTGAAATCCGGGAAAGAAGAAGGAAAAAACAAAGGAGAGAAAAAACAAACGGTCCGCAGTCACGGCACAGGGAGCCTGGCGGCAGAGCATATGCATAACCTCGCACACGCAGCTCCACTGACACTCACGCACAGGCCCGCCAAGGACATGAGAGCTGACAGCTCTGTAACAGGAGGGTGGGCGGCTGCTTTTCTCACAGCACTGTGCTTATATGAGCCGCCGGCCTCACGGCATCAAAATCATGAAGCAGGGGTTCCCAGTCTGGCCAGCTGTCTCTGTGGTCAATCAAACTCCATGACGATAAGAGCTACTTTCGAAAACAAACTGCAAACACGCTCATGGAAAACACACATACATATTCTCACAGTCCTCATATTTTTACACTACATCAGTCTAGAATGTACAAGAATTTTTCCAATATACCCACATATAGCCACAAGGCTAGGGCTCTGCGTTAACTCTATGGAAAAGATTTTAGGCACTTATTGTGTTTATCAACAAGACAGGCAGACAGAGGGACACAATCTGCATGCTTAAGGCCTAAGGTTCCACATTTTGAATGACCCTAAAGATATATTGGAATATATTTAACTATATAGTCTAATACATGGGTTCACCCTGTATGAAAGTTTACCACAGTGAGTTTTTCCCAAGGTTATACAATGTTTTTAGCATAGTTTACTACAGTTTGCCATGTTTATAAATATGCTTTAACATACTTCTTCGGGCTTCACTATTCTTTACCATAATTTCACTGTACTTTACTACATTTTGCTATGCTTTTACTATGGGAAACTTCCATAAGGGTTATGTTGAAATGTATGACTTCTTTGCCAATGTTATTTGATTTATTAAGTGTGTGTTCCCTGAGATGTATATTCCTGGGGCAATGTAAACCCCTCTTTCATGTGACCCGCATTTCCAATTAAGCTAGAGAACATAATTCTCTCCAAAACACACAGTTTATATGATAACACAGAACACATTGTGATTGACGGTTTGGAGTTATGTCTTGTGTTTATACAGGGCGGTTAGTGCTCAGACTTTAAATAATACATTTCATGGATGTAATGAAAAACCAAACTGTAAATAGGAAAAAAAATAACATGAATGATTTGTAGGCTATGTGTTAAGCTGTGTGTTAACTAATCTAGGCTGTGTGTTAACTAATATAAGCTGTGTGTCACACCATGCTCTCTTTTAAAGACTCAGGTATTTCTTGATGGAAAAAAATGTTTTATTTGCTACTTAAATAAGAAACATAGTTTAACATTGAGAAGCCCTGGTATTCTGTAAGTGAATCCTTTCTTTTTTTTAAAATAAATTCCATCTCCACAGTTTAACAAGTCAAAGGTTTGACCTGTTTTTGTGCCAAAATAACACACATGTGTTTGTCCCGTGCCAGAAAAGGCTTCTATTTCGGAGTACCTGTCAAAGCCTCTATATTCCTGAGAGTAGGAGGGGGACCTAATACAAAGCAGGTGTCTGCAGTCTGACGATGAGGAGAAGCACAATACAATCTTCCTGCAACTTGTACGGAGTGTGAGTGCAGGTCAGTTTGAGTGTGAGAGTGAGTGTGTGTCTGTGTGTCAGTGTGTGTGTCTGCGCGCGTCTGTGTCTGTGTGTCAGTGTGTGTGTCTGTCTGTGTGTCAGTGTGTGTGTCTGTGCGTCTGTGTCTGTGTGTCAGTGTGTGTGTCTGTCTGTGTGTCAATGTGTGTGTCTGTGCATCTGTGTTTGTATGTCAGTGTGTGTGTCTGTGTCTGTGTGTCAGTGTGTGTCTGTGTGTATGTCTCATCTGCCATTCACCTCTGGAGGCCTTGGTTCCAATCTGGTTGCCCAGGTCTCAAGGTGAAGGAGCTGGATCTCAACATAGCCCCCAGACAGTGGGCATCGTAAAACAAACAAAATGCCATTCAGCTGTATTGTCAGTCTCTGCTTGAGAAAGGCTCAGGACTGAATGGCAGACAGGGGGTGTTCATCAGGATTGAGGTGCTCTGAAGAAACTTTTCTCAGTCCAGCACTGACCCTGGAACAGGGAATACGCCATGTATGTCTTGATTATGCCAACAAGACCCGAGCTGCTGCAGTTTTAAGATATACTCTGATGAGCTGTTTACAGCATTCTGTCAAGAATTGAAGCAAATGGAAATCACACTGAACTGCGGCCCCTATGGGCCAGAGTGGAGCCTTTTATGCGGCACTGGACTCTTTAAATTGCCACATTGTCTGTATCTGTTCCACCCCCTCTCCTCCAGTGCTGTCTGGTCTTTATAATCTCTTTGTATTATGCAGTAAATGGAGCCTCTCACTCACCCTGCCACAACGATGAAGAAGTCCAGACGATTCCATGTGTCGCCAAGGTAACACTTTTTCCCAAAAATTCCAAGGGCCACCATTTTGATCACCATTTCAACAGCAAAGAAAGCAAAGATGAAGTCATCAAATTTCTGTTAGAAACAAAACAAGACAAAAAAACACAAGACAAGTCAAAGCTATTTCCCGCTATAACAACAGCAAACACAAAGCAAGTCTGTCAGTAACACCCAGACCCTGCCACTGCTGTACATTCTGAATCTGATCCATCAGTATGACAGACAAGATATCTCCATATATCCCCCCAATCTGAGAACATTAATAACAAGTTTTATCACAATTGTAAAAGCAGTTTTCCCAGATGTATGGCATAATGTAAACTATAACATATCTGTAGCATGTAGGCACAGACAGCCACCCCCATCCCAGACAGCATCATAATTATCATGGAAAAGTAGATCACCATGTATCCAAATTATGCAAACTGTTAAGCAGTGCATCTGGGGATGGGGAGTTTGTTGCTGGGTAACTTCCATCAGACTACTTTCTCATTAAATATCTTGGTATTCCTGAATAGAAAATCTCCTTTTAAAAAGTATGCAAGCGATTTTAATGACGGTCTCTCCTACAAGTACTTATTCCATGCGGAATAACTGAGTCTGACATTTACTCACTATATCCACAAAAACAGGCTCCTGCCCAAGGACTGCCAAGGACAACACTACAGAAAATACATTTTTGGGGTAAAAATAGAGAACAAATGCTCCACACAGTCATTCAGCATTGTTAGTAAATATGTAAATTTAGGGAACCACTGAACTTGAGACAGACTGAGACAGATTGCTCATTAAAATCCTCTTCATATTTTTATAAAGGAGACAATTATCTATTCAGGAATATCAATATATTTGGTGAGCAAGTCGTCTGAGTGAAGTTATCCGGCAACAAACTCCCCTTCCGCAGTTTCACTGCTTCCCTAGAAAAAGGAGATCATTTCAGGTGACTGTTCTACTTGTGAGACATCTTGCTCATTAAAATATTTAGCATATTTTTAAAGATGGGATGATTTTCTATCAGGAAACCAAGATATTTAGTAAGTAAAAGGTCTGAATGAGGAAAAGTGGGCAATACAATCCCCATCGCTAGTCTTTGTTGTTTCCATAATGTGTGCCAGTACTGTAAGTGTGGAATATGGATAGACGCCTCCCTATACACATATATCCCTCAATAAAGATACCCATAAGCCAAGTTTTATCAGAATCGTACAGTTGTATTCTTAATATAATGTAAAACATGTCAAGTTACCAGTAGAGGATCTTTACTGTTTTCATAGTGCCTAATTACCACAGAAACAGAAATACAGAGTAAGATTTTATTCTTAAATAAAAGGTGGGCGTCATCTGAAAATTGATTTTAAAGCATTAGTTATCATTTACAGAGGAGACAGCTAGAATATTCTCTTCTCGTGCTAAGAAGAGATGATATCACCCTTTGCAAACGCTAATGAAACCAGCACAGGACCCTGCATGCTACCCTCCCTATTTTATTGAAGCAGATCATGTGGAAAGCAAGCTTGTCTGTTTTGTTCTTGCATAACATAGAGTAGATCTAATCTTCATGCTGGTCTTCACATTCCCAATGCCAGCGTCTATAAATGTCCCGCTCCTCTGACCTTTGCATATTCCCAAAACACAAGACGTCATGCCCAGCTATGGAACGCAGTCTGAATATTTGAAAAGTGACATAATGACTACAAAACTCAAAAAAAGTTGCTGCCCTTTTTAAAAAGCATTTAACAATTATAACAAAATTCATGGTTAGCTAAATTATTTGGTTAAGTGTCGAAGTTTTAAAAAGTCCACATGGGTCCTGAATCCACACACGTCAACATCACAAGATGTGTTAACATGTATGTAACACTGTGTACATATATATATATATATATATATATATATATATATATATATATATATATATATATTTTTTTTTTTTTTATAAATGGCAATGTTTTCTTTAAAACGCCAATTGTGTGCTGTGACCTCCCTCTTTGATGAGAAATTAATTTTATCAATCGATTACTTTTAGTTTCTTGTAGTATATCTTTACTCAGCACTATTGAGTGTTTCATACTTATGGATGGGCTGGACACAGTACATGTTTATTACTTCAATTACTGTCTGAATGAGTTTTTGTTTCACTGTATTCCATAGGAACTGCTGAGAAATTGTTAGGAAGTGATGAAATATGGTCATTATACTGTAATTATGTTTATTTGTTTATTTATTTATTTATTTATTTATTTTTTGATAGTGTTACTTGGTAACTACTTGTAATGTAAAGGCTTACCAAAAAATAATTTTGAATACAGTTGTAATCTGTACAATTTCTACTGCTATATTTGTAGTTAGCACATATCCATTTAGCCAGGTTATTGCTGTACTCCGGATACTGTCAGCTGGGATCACTGTCACAGTGTTTGCGTAGTGCCTTTGAAGTGATTCGAAAGGTTCTGACGTTGCTCGCAAGGCCAATAGTGCTTCATAAACATACACTCAACAGACCTGCTCCACATTGAATATGGGTTTGATGTAGATGGACTCAAGGGTGGTGATTAAATTATAAACTCAAAATAATAACCAAGCTATTGGAGAGTACACAGCGCACACTCCTGTCCTCCAGCCCCAGTGCACAGATTGAAGTGTCCGGACTTGTGAATTACACATGATGAAGCCTATTCAACATTATCTATATGCTAATACATTATAGAAAGAAAAACAGAATAGTTTCTTATTGGAATCACCAGGGCCAGAGTGCCTCTGAATCAGAAAAAGGGTAACGTTTTAAATGCATTTCCAGATTGCTGCCTCCCACTGCTTGAGAGCAGTTTTAATGTTCTCTTAGTTTCACGAGACTAAGCCTAAAGTTTCGCTGATGCTCATGTCACTTTTCAATTCAATTTCACTTACAGGATCAGAAAAGCAAAGGATTCCTATTCAGATTTCAAGTGTTTAAAATGCATTTGGCTGCCAGTTCGTCTTCATTCTCCTTGAAAAGCGATTAGTGTTTTCAATGAAATAGGCAGCTCAAATCCAGACAATTCCTTCAAAGTACTCGGATATCTGTCTGTGTGATAAAAGGCAGGAAAACCTAACAGAAGCTTACTTTACGACGTTTAAGCAGATACACGTTGTTTTAAATTAAATCATTTAACACAGGACTATTACTTCCATTATTGTCGATAAAACAATTTGCTTCAGGCCCTCTGCAGACATCCTTTGTGTAGGCTATTGAGAGACTGGGAGAACTTAATGCTGCTGAATAAATTCATCAATAATGCAACAAAACTGCTTCGAGCACCTTCTTCAAGCTGAGCTCACCATACCTACTCTTTCTAAACCGCACAGAGAGAAGGAACTGTGAACCTTACCATGAAATAATGCCTCAAACCTCCTTCAAGCTGAGCTCACCACACCTCACCATGAATAGTCAAGGCGTTGCAGACCTGTTCTCTTATATATGCATAACTAATCATAATTAGCAGCAACAAAAAGGCAACCCACAATTTCCTTTTAAATGTGAACTGTTGAAGGGAAAAAACAACTCAATTTAAAATCCTTAACGATTTCTGACAGGAGTTTACTTTCTAGTCTAAAAGCTTTTGAAATCTTTTGAAAATCACCGGGATACCAGCAAGAGTGAAGTGTCATTGCCATAGCAACTTCCAATGAGATTTTGGAAGTGAACTTTCTCCATATACCTTTTTTAATACATTTTGATTTTAACTACCCTATGATGTATTTTTTGGTACTTTTTACTAGCCGCTATAAAATAATATATAGTGAAAGTGCCTTTAGAGAATGACGTTCATCTAGAGAAGCACAGTCGTTAAATGTTGAATTCTCCAAAAATATGAATTTGACAAATACATTTACATAGGATAAATGTCTGCAAAACCATTCGCTATTTTTTTTTTTTATTTTCTTACCAAAAATCATCTCTAGTTTGTGTAGTTTTTATACTTGCTGTCTGTCTCGTCTCTGTTCCGCTCTGAATGGCTAGGGTTCACTGTCAGTCATCTCAGTGGTCAGTTAGTACTGTAGGTTCACTGTCAGTCATTTCATCCTGTTCTGACAGATCTTTTTAACTGAAGCAGCACTAGAATGTTCTCATTTGTTTAAATTACTGTCAATCATCAAGACCTAATCCAGTGATCAGGTATGGGGATATGTGACGTCAGTTTGTACATCCATTTGTTTTTTATACCTCCGTGGTGGGGGATGTATGTTACTGTAGGTTACAGAACAAACATAGCCATCTATTTACATTGTAATAAGAGTTACTTACCAATGGTCAATCAACCACAACTTCAAAACGCTCAATCATAATTCCAAGGTAAAAGTTTTCTGAAAGTTTCTTATAAGTTGACTAAGTGTCTTATAAGTTTACATGGCTCCTGTTCTTATAAACAGTTACATATTGATATAATTGTACATAAGAACCTGATGTAGTTACATGATAACATAGTGGCCCAGTTCATTCTCACACATATTGTATTACACCAGCACTTACCGTGCAAGAGCATGACCTGTTGGTAGTTATTACCATTTATATTACATAGTTATGGATATGTAAGGACTATTTAAAATGGTTACCCTAGATTGTTCATCTTGTATTTACATCATTGACTATATTGTTATGTACATATATTTACACATAGTGAAAACGCATGGGCCATACCAAGATTAGCAGTCAACTAGGGGAGCAGAATTCAGGCAGGATAACTCCCGTTTAACAAACAGAACTTTAGCAATACCCGCCTGCATATCCATATGCATAGCTGACTGGACAGCTGCCTTTATATATCCTTCAGATTCTGACACACTCAATAACTTGCACTCAGAAATGTACAGACAAAGACACGAACCTCCATATATTTCTAGGATTCTGATAGGCTCTTGTAGCTAATAAATTCCCTTACCAAGTTTCATCATAGGGTCAAGATGGCTCGAGTTAAACTAAGGTGTCCTCTCAATTAGAGGAACCACATGTGATGAGAGAATCGTTC